>NC_141157.1:127800663-128103693 GCF_053477565.2 Lygodium microphyllum
TTTTAGTGGCCAATTTGGACACCACACAGATTTGTGGTGGGGGGGGGGGGGGGGTTTTGTTGGTTGGTTGTTGGGGGGTTGGGGGGTTGGGGGGTTAATTTTTCATGGGCAGCTTGTTCTAAATTATCACCAACATTTTACACTCCAAGACTAGTGCCGACTGGCAAATTTTAACATATTTGGACTATTTATTAGCCCCCCATGATTATCACATTGTCTTGAAAACCTCGGTAGGTGGGACATACAAGAAGCTCCCGACCAACACGCCCCTGCCCATGCCCTCGCCATCGCAACCGTCGAACCCCCCTCCCCCGCTAACCGGTGTCATGCCCCCCCCTACTACCCCGCACCTGCCTTTGCCATCGCACTGCCCCCCCCCCCTTTCTCGGCACTACGCTGTCCACCCCCCTCCTCGCCACCACGCTGGGCCTGCGCCCCTCCTCCTAGCCAATACACTGCCCCCCCTGCCCTGTGGCCCCCCGCCACCTGCACCCCATTTGCAAGGTGACCCCCGCCCGCTTGCAACCGTCTACGCTGCCCCCTTCCCTCCCCACCCTGGTTTTTCTCTCGCACCGCCCCAGGCTGACGTTCCAGCCCCTCCACACTCAGCGACGCCACTCTGACCCCCAAGCACGCGTTGGCCTTCACCCTGTGGATCCAGGCCCCCCAACCGTGCGGCTCCAGCCTGACGCATTCAGCCATGATGCCCAATGCCTCCACCGCTGTCAAAATAGAACCCCCCCATCCTTGCCATCACATTTCCCCCCCCCCCCCCCCCCCGGTTGCTCCCTCCACTTGCAGCAACAACACCCCCTCCTCCAGCAGTACAGTAGTGTGTTTGGTAGGTTCTTAGAAGGGAAGCGCAATAGAAACCTTTGGTCAGGACGCCGGTGCATTCTACAAGTGCCCCCCAACCAAACATCTTGCGCGTAGTCCTCTCTAAAAAACCTTGCCCATAGTCCTCTCTACGGACTCTTAGCAGTCAGTGCCGCAGAGCTGGAGCTAAAAGAAACAGTAATCTTTGGTCAGGTCGTAGGACATTCCCCATCCAGGGCTCACCTTCGGGACTGGCTTCACTCCACACTATGCATCAGCACGGCGCAAATCGTGGAGGCAATTCTCATGGGGCAAGGGATCTTCATGCTACGACTCACCTCGGTAGACGCAGCCCAGGAGTTAGTGGCCAATTCACACTATGCCTCCACAAAGGGGATCATTTATATGGTCCCTTGGTACAGTGGTTTCACAGTCGACGCATTCGCACTCCACAACAGTTTCCTTAGACACCTGGTCATCCTACTCTTCCCCGAATTGGCAATAGAGTATCGTCAACTTGTGGAAGACTTTGGATGGCTCTTCGGCACTGTCCTTCCCGCCTCTTTTGTGGACACAGTGACGCAGGAGTCCCAAAGGTACGCGTGGCAGTGAGAGACAAAGAACATACCACAATTTCTGGAGATTGAGGCAGACACACACTCCTTTAGGTAGCAGGTTATTGTGATGGGGCAGCCCGGGCAGTGCCTACATTGCCATGACTTTGGGGAGCTGACAGCAGAGTGCACGCACTTAGGAGCCAAGGCAGCTTTGTCGACAGGCCCACGGGTGGATGCGGACGGCTTCACACAGGTCCAAAGACGACAAAGAGGGAGACAGCAGGGGGGGCCGCAGCCAACCCCTCAGACACAGCCACAGCAACAAGGAGTAGTAGGGCGAGCGTCGCCCCCCCGGCACAACACCACGCGGCCCCCCCCCCTCCTTGCCCCACCCAGCAAGACTACAGGCCTCCACACCCACCCCCCACAGAGGCGTCACAAGCGACCTCGCCTGAGGGCCCACATCCCCATCCTCACCCCCCCTCCCCACGGCTCCCCCCCCCCCCCCGACCCTAGTCCACAGCCCCCACCCTCCAGAGCTACCAACCCTTCCCCACACCCACCGTGTGCCTCCGACCATCCCACCACCCCTTGATCCTTCCCCTCTCCACCCACCCCCCCCCCCCCCCCCGGCGACCAATACCTCTGATCCCCACCCAGCACACGCAACCCCTCCCTCACCCATCCCCCCCCTCCCCACACAACGTGAGGACCCCCATACACCGACATCCTCCACTCACCAGCAGTCGAGCCCCCCTCCCTCCTCCCACATAGCCACCAACTCTTCCATCCATGCCGCCCGTCACACTTTCCCAAGACAAGTGTAGTTGCTACCACAGGAGTTATTTCGCAGTGGGCGGTGGTTTTACCTGAGAGTTGCGGAGTGCGGAGAGTTCCCACTACCCCTGGAGGTGGGAATCTTCGTGGTACGCAAGTCAAGAGAGGCAAGGTCCATCTACTGGCACCACCGAATGGACCAAATTACGCTTTTTTCCTTCAGACGTCTCACACAAGAGATTGGGCGTTGACCCAAATAGAGGAGGAGGTGAAGAGTTAGGTGGCACAGCACATCTCCCAGTGGATGGGAGAAGGTGGATTGGCACTCTTCTCCCAACAATGGCCAGATTGCATGATGGACATTAACTAGTGGGCTAGGGCTGAGGTCCCACATCTGAGCATTATCTTTCGAGCCCCTCTACACTGGAGAGCCCCAATGGATGTGATCGAGTGGCCCCTGGCACAGGCGGCCCGTTTCTACCAGTGCACAAAGTCTCGCCTCTCAGCTTGGCTAATAGATGCCCTAATGGTACCACCAGGCACATCCATCACCCCCAAGGTCCACCCGAGGGCTACCATGGGGGAATGGAGCTCACCATCCAGGCTGGCAGCGAAGCATTCCACATGCCTCATAGCTCCTCTTTCTCATCAGCAGATTCCACACCGAACAGAAGTTTGTTCGGTCAATCACAGATATCCCCATGAGTTTACATCTTACATCCTGGAATGTGAACAACCTCCACTATAGTGGAGCACGTGGTTCCAGGAAGCTGATTGTTCGGCAAGAGCTACAACCTCCCCTTGTTGGACGGATCGACATCTTACTTATACAGGAGCACAAGCTCACTCCCGCCCAAGCCCAGCGGGTAGGGAAGCTACTCGCGGGCAGCTCACACACTTACTCGGAGCACGCCATCAATGCCCACGGCAGGAGTGGAGGCGTATGCACCTCTATTGGCCCGAGCCTCACCGCTTGTGTACAAGACCACAAGACGATCTTGGCAGGGAGGGTTCTATGGATCAGATTGGATATTGGGGACTCGTGCCTTGGAGTCCTCAATGTCTATGCCCCTACTGAGGTTAGGGCACGCAGCAGGTTTTGGGTGGAGATCGCAGTAAAACTCCCAGAGGTGGATTTTTGGATTGTTGGAGGAGACTTCAACAACCTGGAGGCCTTAGAGGACCAACAGGGTAGAGGCAAAAACTACCAGGGCATGGCTGGGGAGGAGCAGGAGGCATGGGAGATCTTCCTACTGGTAGTAGGAGCACGCGATGCTTGCAGAGACCCAGCTTTCCACAAGAGGGAGAGATCGATGGACTTCTCTTGGGGATACAAGCAGCTAGGCGGAGTCCTGCTAGAGCGGCTGGACAGGTTCTATGTGGGAGAGTGGGATGCTCTCGCGGAGGCCAAGTAGGGCAGTTGGGGGGCACCACTTTGTCCGATCACTGCCCAGTTCTCTTAGCACTTTTGACCCCCCACCATCTACCCTAGACACATGATCATGTCGAATCCCTGACTCAATCTATAGAAGGGAGGAGGTGAAGAGACAGATTAAGCTGATTTGATCTAGGGATTGGGGCAGGAGGGATAGGATTGCAAAGGAAGTTACAAAGGTCCTAGCCGAGTCAAGCAGTATCTGCCAGGAGGCAGCCTTAAAGGCTAGGTAGCAGAGCTAGGAGGAGGAGAGAGCACTCCAACAGGACCTAGTAGCCATGCAGAGATTACTACAAGAGGCACCAGGGGATCCCATCCTCCACACACAGGAGGTGCACGCACAAGAAGCCATTGCCGGCCTAGAGGACAGGCGCTCAGAGTTCTCATTCCGTACCTCAGCAGCCTTCTGGGGGCGGAAAGGAGACACGATATGCAAGGAATTTTTCCAAGTGCATCAGCCCCGCACTTCACGAGAGCAGATACGCAATCTTCGAGATCAGTATGGGAGGACTCGTTCTAGCCCAGATGAGGTGATGGAGATTGCCACTAACTACTACAGGTGCCTTTTCCAACAGGAGAGAACTTCAACTAGAGGACAATGATGTAGACAGCACGTCTAGGATCACATCCGTCCCTCATCACAGAGGAGATGGGACGCTTCCTCCTAGCCCCCTTCATAGAGAAGAAACTAGAGGAGGCTTTCCATACACAGGACGAGCAGAAATGCCTGGGAGAGAATGGCCTCTCTAAGGCCTTTTTCACTACCTACTGGGAGGTGGTGAAGGACCCCTTACTGTTGGCCTTCCAGGAGATTTTCACTTTTGGACGGATGCTAGGGAGTCTTTCAGCAAGTCTTATCAGTCTCCTCCCCAAAGGGGAGACCGGTTGGAGCTATCTCAGTGGAGACCGATCACCTTGTTGTCAATGGCCTATAAGGCACTGGCAAAGATGATTCGTAGGTGACTCTGCCCTATGCTTCCAGACATCATTCATGACACACAAGCATGCTTTGTCTGGGATAGGAGCATCCTTAACAATGTCTTCACTTTCTTTGAGGCGACAGAGTGGACCCAACACAGTGGTCAGGGACTGGCTGTACTACTCCTGGATTTCGAGAAAGCCTATGACAGGGTGGACTGGGACTTCTTAGAGGGCACTATGGTGAGGTTGAGCTTCTCCCAAGCATGGATCCGTGGGGTCTCAGCACTTTATAGATCGGCCACCAGCAGGGTTCTCATAGGTGGTAAGCGAGGGGAGTAGTTTCGACTGGAGAGATCGATCCAGCAGGGCTGCCCCCTTGCCCCGTACCAATTCCTACTCTTTACAGAGGCGATGTCTCACTTTCTCAAGTCACATGTGAGCGGGTTATGCGGCCTCCAACTCCCAATGAGAGAGGAGACGAAGTTATTAGACTCAGAGTATGCAGATGATACAGCACTACGTAGAGGACGATGAGTTGATGCTCGAGAGAGTGAGACTGGCTCTTGAGGTGTTCCGTACTGCAGCGGGAGCGAAAATCAACTCGCGAAAGTCGGTTGGTTTCCTTACATACCCGGACTCTAGCACGGAGTGGGGCGTTCACTTAGAATTTAGATGGGTATGTAGAGGGCAAACCGTCCGTTACCTAGGGTTCCAGGTGGGACTCGACATCACTCCCGCCCAGCAGTTTCTCCCAGTCCTTGACTCTTTTCGGAGGAAGCTGAACTACTGGAGTACCGCTCGCCTTTCCCTAGCAGACCGAGCCCTAGTGATTAACCAAGTCCTCCTAGCGACAGCTTGGTACATCGCCCCATGCTGGTGCTTCGCCTCGTCCTGTGTAGTACAGCTTCGCCACCTAGTGCGGAACTTCCTCTGGGCTGGGTCAGACGGCTCTAGGGATTCCCGGGCCAAGGTAGCGTGGGCGACCATCATCTAGCATCAGTCAGAGGGAGGGCTGGGATCATAAATCCAGAGTATCAGAGTATGGCCCTCTTGGGCAAGCTAGTAGTTCGCGGCCTCACATCAGGAGGGTAGACCTGGAAGGAGAGTAGACCAAGGCTTAGCAGTGGTTGGAGACCGTCCCTGAGATGGATCTTCACTACAGCCCAAATCACCCCCCAGATCCCCCTTCCTACCCAGTTTGCTTCGTGTATAGCAGGGCCTCCATAAGGCCCTAATTTAGAGTCCCCCAAGCTACCAGGAGGAGATAGACCGCCAGCCAATGATTTGAAACCCCCAGGTTAGAGATTGGGAGGGGGTACAGATTGGTGAGCGCCCCCACATCCAATGGGTTGGGTGGGGACCCGCCCGGCTCATACCATCAAGACATAGCGGGAGGTGTACAGGATGATGGACGAAGGGGTGTTGCAGCAAGCATCAGGTTGCCGGAGAGGAGTGGAGCTAAGGAGAAGGGAGATAGACGCAACTATACCTCAAGACTGGCGAGACGAGAGCCGGTAGAGCCCGGGGAGGTATGGGCTACCAGGTTTTCACCAGCACGTATCCCCCTACAGGTGGCAGGTAGAGTGGGAGATGCCCCACATGGGACTTTCTTCACCGTACATGAGGAGGTCTGCCTAGCCCTTGACAGAGGGAAGCAGGATGAGGGGATAGTTGTCCTTCCATGGAGAAGGATTCGAGTGGTTGGCCTTTAGGGAAAGACATGGTGACTGGACCCTTATGTCTTTTGGAAGGAGCTCAGGGAGTGGCGCCTTTGGATTTGGGAGGGCATGCCACTTGATGAGCTAGAGTGGGATCCGGGAGAATGGCTATGGCCGGCCACTGCGGTCGCCAAGAAGCCACCGAGGTTCTTGGAGTACACAGCCACGAGTGGCAGACATACCAATGCAAGAGGACATGGATTGGGCGCCATCGCACAGCGCGCACTGGGCGGAGCACAACATCACAGAGGCTTTCCAACGGACCTTCTGGCGCCGCCTATGGGATAGCCAAGAAGGGTATCATATTTCCTATGGCCGGTGGCACATGGAGGCTTGGCGGTGGGGAGTTGGTTAGTCCAGATGCAGAAGGAGGGAGGTTATAAACGCTGCACACAGCAGCCTATGAAGTTCCCAAAGCACTGCCTTTGGTCATGTGAGGCGGCGCAGTTCATGTGGAGAGGAGCATGCAGCATCCTCCGTCGTATAGCACCCAGCCTTGGATATATCTCATGGGGAGCTTTCTACTGGCAGGCAGTGAGCCATGGTTGTCACCTTCTGTATGAACCTCGAATGCAGAACGCAATATTCATTATTAAGGTAGGGTTGTGCGTAGTGGTTGGTCTGAAGGCTCTACCCATCCACCAGGTACTAGAGCCCACAGCAGACCGCTCTGAGGTATGGGAGATCATTGGGAGTCTTGTTGTATGCCATATCTAGAAGGCACAGTGTCAGGAGGTTTTTGGCGGGGAGAGACTTTCACTACAGTCGACTTTAGTAGAGCTCTAGACTTCCATCATCCACTCCCTCCGCAGTGTCAGGAGGTTTTTAGCTGGGAGACTTTCGATACAATCGATTTTAGCAGAGCTCTAGACTTCCATCATCCACTCCCTCCGAGGTCGATGGGACCACATGCAGGGCGAGTCTCGAGCTCGGCAAGAGCTTCGATCTCATTTCATGAGCACTTGGGACGGCCAGGACCTGTTTTTTGTGATGTGGGCAGGCAATCCTAGATGGCGATACACCCTCCCTCCATGGCTTCTTGCCCCCATCCCCCCTAGACTGCCCTGAGAGGCTTGTATACTTGATATATCTATGACTCTGATCAGCTCCAGCTAGTCTGTTGAGTATGAGCACTTTCTTGTGCTCAAGGTTTTTTTTGAAGTAATATAATTAGCCACACTTTATTTGCAAAAAAAAAAATCACATTGTCTTGCAAGTGGACAACACACTTCATCTTCGGCCTCTCCTCCATCTCAGTGCTATCGTTGTCATCAACCTAATCCAATGCCCTCGTTGACACCTTAGGCTACGTGCAAGGACTAATCGATCCATCATTGTATTAGCTTTCCATTTAGATTCAATGTAGATTTATCACGTCATTCTCTTCTCTCTTGCAATCTCTCTCTTCTCTTTCCTCTCCATGTTTACGTTTCCTTTATGGTGCGCACTCTCGCACCAATGAAAAAAGGCTGAAACCACAGCCTTTTCTCCTTCACAAAAAACAAAAACCTGCACAAAATAGTAAATTTGCTCCTTTTCCACGCTTCACTTGTTCATCTCAACCTTGTGTCAATAAGCAGCCCTCCCGATCAGCCTCACACAATGAAAATACAAACTTTTGTCACGTTGAAATCTCCCTTTTAGGTCTACCCACGATCAATCAGCCCTTTAACACTACTCTAATACCATGTCAGAGTGCAGCATGTGTAAGTGTATAACCAGCCTTAAAGAAAACGAGGACAGAGAGAAGAGGGAGAGAGAAAGAGACCGTAGACCAAAAAAAACTGCAGCAAATGAACACTGAAATGAAGAAGGCAGATGTGTGCAAGGGTTGTCAAGTATATCTCCACCAGACAATCTCTCTCTCCACCCGAAAAACAAGTGAATATGACCGGAGGCTGGCCAACCTATAAATAGGTAATACAATAATCATGAAAATGATCAAGTCGGCCAATTAAAACTAGTCAAATGTCGCATAATGAACTCACAGGAATAAAATAATGAATAAAATGTTGCAAAATAAATGCCTATGCCATGTGGCATCCTACACAACATGAGTGGCCTACTTGACTGCCCAGAAATGCTGGAAACCATCTAACAACTGCGTGAAACTTGATGCAGCCTACCTGATCTGAGAGTGAATGCGACGCATAACACACACACAGAGTAGAGAGCAGTAGAAAGGAGAGAGTGAGCACGACACCTCTGATGTTCGGTACAAAAGACTAGTGTACCTCTTTAGGTTTTAGATAGATATATATGAAAGTACCAATGTGCTAAGGATGTGTTCACACTTGTGCACATATAAAAGACACGATGGCCCTTTATTCCCAACAACCTCCCATCTAAAGGCAATGTGCCTTAAGAGGAGAAAAGAATCAACTAAGTCTAGGTATGTGCCTTAAGAGGAGAAAAGAATCATTATGGGCAATGGCTGGCTGATCATTTCCAGCATTATTTTCTGCATTTTCAGGTTCATTTACAGCAAGTATTTGCTATTGTACAGCGGGTACATTTTGCTCTCCAAAAGGCTGATCAAGTGTACAGCTGTCATAACAGCCGCTACCCAAAAACCATGAGGTAAAGCAGCATGTGACAGCATTGTACGAATTTTATCATGTATGGTCCGATTCATACGCTCTGCAACTCTATTTTGGGGTGGATTATAAGGGGCAGTGAGCTTCCTCTTTATCCCTTTGCTGTCACAAAATGCCTGAAAGGCCTTGGACACATATTCCCTACCATTGTCAAAGCGAAGACACTTGAGTGTCTTATCAGCCTGATTTTCAACTAATGCCAAGAATTTTTGAAACTTGTCAAGTGCTTTGTCCTTGGTACGAATAGGGTAAACCCATACCTTCCGTGTAGCATCATCGACAAAGGTGACAAGGTATTTCTTTCCCTCTAAAGATAACTCTGGCATTAGACATACATTGGAATGTACTAACTCTAGAGGAGAAGATTTCAACGAAAGAGACTTCTTATGAGACGTCTGTTCGTGTTTACCATAAACACAATGATCACAATGCTCAAAATCAGCATAACGAAGACAAGGCAAGTAATCCAAACGAGAAAGCACTTTCATTCTAGTTTGACTCATGTGTCCCAACCAACCATGCCACAAAGAAACACTTGGCTGCTCGGTCACGGCAACAACATGGTCACGCACACTAGATACATGGAGAGTATACAAGGTATCACTTTTATAACCTCTAGCAATCACTCTAGATCCCTTACAGATCTTTCATTTCCCATCACCAAAGATGGTATGAAATCCATCATCATCTAGCTGCCCTATGCTAATCAAGCTCTTCTTGAGCTGAGGTACATGCCATACATGCTGAAGTGTGAAGACAGAACCATGCTGAAACTGCAACTGCACACTGCCAATATCTGCAATGTCACATGCATAGTTTTCCCCAAGATGGACAACACCATGTCGACCCCCTGTATAGTCAAAAAACCACTCACAATAAAGGGTGACATGAAAGGAAGCACCTGAATCTAGAATCCAAGAATACATACCATCATCTATATTTGCAAGTAAAGCATGTGTACTAAAGTGTGAAGAGACAAAGAGTACGTCATTCCCACTGTCACTGTCATGAATGACTACATTCACTTTTTCAATTTTGACACTGCTCTTCTTAGGCTAACTCTCTTTCTTCTCTTCCTTGCTGTCATCTGTCTTCTTGCCCTTTCCTTTCTCTTTCTTCCATTTGTAGCAGTCACGTTTAAAGTGACCCTTCTTGCCACAATGATGGCATTCAACATCCTTACCACGTGATTTATTGTGTCCCTTGCTATCAGATTTGCCTTTCTGCTATGATCTGCCCCTAGTATACAAAGCACTGGAAGACTTACTGGATGCATTGTTCTTTCAATTCATTTCTTCAATGAGTAGAGCACCCTCTACATCAGCATACAAAAGCATTGCATTAGAATTGCTCATAGCAGCTTTGAATGTATCCCAACTCTCTGGCAGAGTGCAAAGCAAGAGCGTAGTAAATTCTTCATCAATCATGAACTTCAAGGCAACCAGCTGGCTGAAAATGAAGTTAAACTCACTCAAGTGAGTAGACATTGCTGTAACCCCTTTCATATGCAAATCCATAAACTTTTTCAGCCAATAAACTTTGCTTGTGGCGCTCTTCTAGGCATACGGTTCTTCCAGTCGAGTGCAAATAGCATAGGTAGAATCCAAACCTTCAATGTTAAACAGCAAGGCATCAAAAATCAATAGCTCGATGGTTGAGTGTGCAAGCTCATTTAACTCATCCCAATCTTCCTATTCCATATCTGCGGGCTTTGCCCGTTTGGTCTTAATCGGCCTTGCCTACAATAAAACCCCCAAATTTTTTCAAGTGCTAGGTGTCCAAATTGCATGGAATTAAACACGCATGTACATAAAATAACCAAATGGCGCACAAATTTCACCCAAACAACAAAAGCCCCGAATTGCACGGGGTCCAATGTGCATCAATGTCAAGAATTTGGGTAAATTTCAGCCCAATTCTTGCACGTACATGAAAAGCCCCAAACGTCAAAGGCAAAATGTCACAAATTCCTGCAATTTCTGAGACAAATATCACTGTTGTGTCTTGCTCGCATCAAATCTGGACAAATCCCCAAATTTTTGGCACAAACCTGCCCAAAATTTTGAACTGTGCTTACACGCACGAACACCCGCCAAGGAGAAAAGAAAAAAATGATATTTCTGAGAGAAAAAAAATTTCGTTGACCTGCCCGTCATCACCTAGTCTCACATGGACGACTTCTGCCCGTTGTCGCTTGGCGTCGGGTAGACTGGTAGGCGCGTACCAGATTCTTGATGACTGGTCCTGGTCGCCGTTCTGTCCGCCACCAGGTTCGTGCGCTCCTCGACCCCTTGCTGCACATCGACTGTTGCTCTCCCGTCTGCCTGGCTCCGCATCAGCTGCCTGACTTCCCTATTAACCTGTCATGTGCCTGTCGCATGACCTGCAACCCTGCAACTCTTCCTTATCACCTGAGGCTCCTGCTGGCCTACACCTCCTGCTCGCCTGTCACGCGACCTAACGCCCGTCATAGGCTTTGGGAAGCGTGCACAACCTATGGCTCCGATACCAATTTGATGGAGCCTAACGGGGCTAAGAATAAACGCAACGGATAACACACATAGAGAGTAGAGAGCAGTAGAAAGGAGAGAGTGAGCACGACACCTCTGATGTTCGGTACAAAAGACTAGTGTACCTCTTTAGGTTTTAGATAGATATATATGAAAGTACAAATGTGCTAAGGATGTTCATACACGTGCACATATAAAAGGCACGATGGCCCTTTATTCACAACAAAACTGTCCTATCTATATCTAGGAAATGTGTGACTGTGCCCGAAAATGCTAGCTGTATAACAGTACACTGCCTGTGCCCGTCCAGGGGATAACGAAATCTCTAACAAAAACATGCCATTTTGCATCAGAATCAGGTCATCTGGGCAGCAAGGCAAAACATAATCAGGAACAGTATTACATGCAGGCAGACTCGAATTAAATTAATGCAGAAAATCAAAATGCAGGCAGCTGAAGTCAAAAGGCAGAATCAGGTCACCTGCGCAGCATTGCAAATTGCAGTTAGTAATAGCATTAAATGCAGATAGACAAATTTAATCATGCAAAAAATCAAACACAAGGAGCTCATGTCAAAACATAGGGAGCAAAGTGCTGGAAACATGCCATGTCACAACAAAATCAGGTTGCCTGGGCAGCGGCAACTTGCGCACCACTAAAGGCCTCAAACTTCATTCCTTTACCACCTTCATCATAGTCCAATGATGGCCCTTTTGAAGTCAAGTTATCATAAACTAGCGGCTACAAAAAAGTGTGCATTTGCTATATTTGCATTATAACCAACACCATATGAAGCATTTCCACAACCAACATTCATTCCTTGAGCCCTATACACACCAAGGGGTGTTAATGCATTACCATCATAGTTACCAGGAACGGGACCCCCCGGAACGGGAGGAACGCCCAAAGTTAGGGAACGGGAATGGAGGGAACGACATATTCCAAAGTTAGGGAATGGGAACGGAGGGAACGATATATATGCCCAAAGTTAGGGAATGGGAACGGAGGGAACGGCACATATATATATATAGAGAGAGAGAGAAAGAGAGAGAGAATCAACACTTAAGTCTTAGAATCTAGAGAGAGATCGTATCAACCATAGTTCGTGAAATTAGAGACATAATTCGTGAAATTATAGGCAGGCGGGAGTCGGGAGACGGGCTTGGCAGTCGGGCGGCCAGGCAATCGAGAGAGGCACGAGAGGCGGGAGGCGGTGAGTCAGGCAAGCAAGAAAGGCAGGAGAGGCGGGAGTCAGGCCAACTGGCATGAGGCGGGGCAAGAGTCACAACAGGCGAGCCACGACAATAATCGCGAGAGGTGGGAGTTGGGCCAGCTGGCACAAGGCGGGACAGGATAGGATCAACATTTTTTTTTTAAAATGCCCCACTGCTGGAACAGCAGTTCCAAACAGGGAACGGCCAAGGAACAGCTTGAAACGGGTGGGAACAGGACAAGGAATGGGATGGAACGTTCCGCCAACGTTCCCTGGGCTTGGACCTCCTGAAACGCGTTAATCCATTCCTAAGTGCCAGAACGGGCATTCCCTGTTTCTATGATTACCATACATGCCACTTTGTGCCCCAAGCATTTTACTTGCCATACCAGGATACATTGAGCCTTGCATTCCATTCATTGATTGCTACATACCATAAGGATTTGTACCACACATCCCCATATGCGATTCTTCACCAGCCATAGCATGGACCACCACCAAAGTACCCCGGGTGTCCCGTATTAGCACACATGCCTTCTTGTCCAAAATCCGTTGGTTTGGCAGCACTACCAATATAGCCTTTCATTTGCATATCTTGCCTCACTAGCACTAGTTGCTTTTGCTCATCACCAACTTTTAGTGCATGAGGCTACAATGGCTGTTCTTTGGGAGCTTCTTGCCATCCCAAAGTTTAAGAGGATGACATCTTCTTCTTACCCTTGTTGTCCTTCTTCGGAGAGTTCAAAAATCTTGTGTATTGAGTATCCTTGGCCAATTGGGCAAAGATGTCTGCTAATATCCTCAACCAAGCCTTAAACTAATCATCATACTCTTCATCTCCTTGCTTGTCATTGACATCTTATGGCCTAGGGGACCCACTTCTTGCTCAACACTAATGTGTGGTGGTAACAATACACCAAGAGGCTCAGCATCAACCATAGAAAACCTGTCAAGTAATTTACAGATGTACTTTTCTTGTGAGAGAAATAAGAGTTGTTGCTCTCTATCTCTCGTCACACGCATGCCCAAAATGTGTTCAGTTGCACCCAAATTCTTCATGGAGAAGGCTGAATTCAGTTGTCTTTTCAATGCATTAACCTAGCTCTTATGCTTACCAGCAATAAGCATATCATCCACATAAAGCACAAGAATAATAAGGCTTCTATCATCAATCTTCTTTGTATATAAGCAATGATCTACGTTGCTTCTCTTCAACCCATGTGAAAACATGAAGGCATCAAATTTCTTATACAACTGTCTAGGAGCCTACTTTAGACCATACAAGCTTCTCTTAAGCCTATGCACCAAATGCTCTTTTCTTGGCATAACAAAGCCTTCTAGTTGCTTTGTGTACAGCTCTTCTTCTAAATCACCATGCAGGAATGCAATTCTAACATCCATCTAATCAAGATCCAGATCCATAGATGCTACGATGGAAAACAATACACAAAGAGTGGTCATCTTGACAGCAGGTGAAAACATTTCCTGAAAGTCAATCCCCTCTTTCTATGTATAACCCTTAGCCACAAGCCTACCTTTGTATTTGTATTTGCCATCTAAACACTTGATTTTATAGATCCATTTGTTAGGAATGGATTTCCTATCTTTGGGCAATGGCAAATCTCAAGTATCATTCTAATATAAAGATTTCATTTCTTCCTGTATAGCTAGCTCCCACTTTTTCTTTAACTCACAAGATTGTGCCTCTTTATATATGAGAGGCTCACCCTCATCTGTGAGTAAAATGCAGTCAAAAGAGGAATCAAACCTCTGTATAGGTCTTCATGTAAACCTTCTCACCCAATGATCTGTATTCCGGGCAGTGGGTCTCTCCATATCTACTTCACACACCCTTAGTCTCTTCCTTCATTATCGACACCCAGTAGTAGTAGGAATAGATTGCTTATTTTGTGAAAGCCTTTGGGTCTCACTACTAATCTCCTATCCGTTACTTTATCAACCCCCATCTCTACTTTTTGAACCAAAACTTATCACCCAAAAAAATACACAATTCACTATGGTTCCATCCACCTTTATAGGACTTGGTAGGCCACTAGGCAAGCCAACGTGTACCCTTTGTCCAGTACCCTGGCCTCTTTGGGGTGACCACTTAGACTCCCTTGGTAAGATAGCCATCGCCTCTATAGTCTTGGGAGGGGCAACCACCATGCACCCTTTGTTCGATGCTCTTTGGGATGAAACGCCTTGGGGTAAAATCACATAAAAACAAAAACACTCAAAACTTTGAATTGGCCTTCCTTTCTTGCTCAATTTTTTGGCCTAAGAGGGGGTATTGAGCTAACATAAGTATTACATGCTGAATTAGTCACTTAAACAACCCCAAAATGCAAATTAATGAAAACCCTAAAATTGTGCACAATTTGAGAGAGTTTTAAAACAATGCACAGTACGAGGTCTTGAAACTTTCTATAAATAGGTAGGTTGCTCTCCATTCAACCCAATCTCGTTTTTACAAGTTTCAAGCCCTCTAGCTTCGCTACCCACACCTTGTTCGTGGAGGGCATCTCAGCCGAAGTTGCCCGTCGCTGTCTATATCCATCAGATGCCTCTTGACAGTCTCCATCACGGAATCTACATCAATTTTTGTTGTGTTTGCCAATCAACCACATCATCTACAACTAGTGACCTACTGAATTGCTGCATTTGTGATCATACCTGCGTTTTTACTGCCATCAGCCTACCACATCATCGTACTTGCGTTTTTGCTGCCATCAGCCTGCCACATCATCATCAACTTGCTGCATTTGTAGTTTTCTCTCTCCTCTACCTATCCCCAACACTGATCCGGTACCACACACTACTATGTTTGCTATTTTCTAACATTTGGAGACTGCCTTGCTACGTTCTAGGATCCATCAAGAGTACGACACACTCTTCCGCTCAACACCTCTGCCTTAGTTCTCAAGACACGAGAGTTCGGGGTACAGTTTTCATTCATGCACGGTTTGTTTGCTACATGGCATTGTAAATTTAGCATTAAGTCATTCATTCAATTTTCCATTGTATTCATTGTCTCTAAGTTACCCTAACCCTAACTGTGTTCTTTTGAGTTTATGCTTTGTCGTATGCTTTCATTTATGTTTCTGCGGTAGGGTATTTCTTCACACAATTGACTGCCAAAGTCTTTTGTCTCGGTCACACTCTAATGGAGTTCACAACTAGGAGATGAACATCATGAAATACATAAAATCCTAACACTTCTACCTTCTATTTTTCATATGTGGAGGCCAACCCCATCACATGCTACAAAGCAAATGGTCTTTGGGCTTCCATACCTATTGAAATAGTAGTATGTAACTTGTTCACCAACTTAGAGGCCCTATTATTGTTAGAGAGAGAGAGAGAGAGAGATTACAATAAGTAAAAATATATTCACAAGTCAAAAAGTATCCACATTGTCCTCTTGTATCCAATGAAAGAATTCCCACTCTTTCCTTGCTACAACCTGTAGTCCATTGAAGTGAATTATGAAGAATGGTAGACCAAGTGCACATAACATGTCTTAAAGTACTTCACAAAAGAGTCAATCCATCTATAAGACTCTTCTAAAGATGATGAATCTTAGATCCCTTCATTTGACACACGGAGGCAAAGATATTATCCACCTCCTTGACCTAAGTATAATCAAGGTTATTCCTCCCTATTGAACTTTAAGATGGTCAGTTTCTACACCATCGCCTTATTCCTTCTCAATAAGAGATCTATGAAGACCCATCGAATTGTTGTCATCGCGTCACTTGGTAGCAGTAGTGTAAAGCAAGTCGTGAGGGAGACTGAGCACTATTGCTTCACGTGTGGCAGTGGGTTAGCACTCAGAATTGGAGGCTACAGGTAAGCCTGTCTAAATTAGCTGTTTTTCTACCTCGAGAGCTTATGTACATTCGACTAGACACATTGTCGAACTGTTACCTGCATGGGAAGACAGGGCTTTGGTCCTTCTTGTGAGGATAACTCGGATTTCTCCTTCCTCGCTCTGGAACAAGCAAACAAGAACTGCGGCTTTCTCTCTTGCAAAAGTAAGCCACAAATCAGTTCGGGGAGGAGCGCTGTTGTCCGGGTGCTTGCCGTTGTCAGATGATTGTGAGGTGGATGGTGTGCATGAAAGAGAAGGTACAGTGCGCCGCCGCTCTTCTTCCGTGAGCTTCCAAGACTGCAGGGTGCTCCAGGCGTGGTCGTTGTCGGGAAGCAAGGGCTTGTTGTCTGTCGCCATAGCTAGCTGGCAGCTGCCTTGTTATTCTAGGGTTGTCTGACAATGACAATGTCCATACAACACAACGACAACAAAAACATCGACCAAACCATGATGGCTGCGTTTGTTGTACGTAAATGAAAAGGGAACTTGATGGCGGGGCCTCTTAATCTCCTCGAGTAATGAGGCTTGAAGTAGATTTTTCAAGATACCACGTCAGCAGGGCTGAAACTGTCAGTGTCGGATCGCGGCTGCTGGCGTCGAAAAACCTCCTCCTCGGGACTCCGGGAGTCGGCCGGTGCCCACCTTGCTTTCCCGGCTACTTAGTACTTACGGTTGGGTTCACAACTTACAAACGGCGGCGAACAACACAAGTTTTAATTTCTTCCAAGAGTCTCTCGTGTCTTGTTCAAATTCTCAGCAAAGCGAAGTCCAAAGAACCTTTCACCTACTATCGTCAAAAGTGAAATCCAATGAATCCATTCATTATAATTGCAATGTCGACTCGTGTCCCTTTTCTCGCGATTTTTCTTTTTATAATGCAAGATTCTGACAAGTTTAGCAAGGAACTCCAAAACTTGAAGCCCAAAATAGTTTGCTACACAAAGACTTTCTTCAGCTGAACCAAAGCCACTTTGAAAATGTGCTTTCTTTTCAAACATCTCAAGGAAGACAAGATGGTCACTCTGAGAGATGACCAATCCTCCACCATCTACTTCCATTTGGACACTCTCACACAAACACTCTTTCATTCCTTTCTCTCCATATCCATGCAATTGTGACTCCTCTAAGAAGACTCCAAAGCTTCAAATATTCCTAATTTAGACTCATTGCATCTCTAAACAAAATAGCTTTGTGTGGTATATTCGAGTCAAGACCAACTGCATGCTTCCATCTCTTTAACTTGTTCCAAACTTGTTTAGTCTGTATACACTCTTAGAATAGATGACATATAGTCTCAGATTCTCTTGTACATTGTACACAAATAGGAGACTTCCTAAATATTTTAGCAAGCCTCTCTTTTGTGGGAAGCTTATTGGTTAGGACTTTCTAAATAAACGAGTTTATTTTAGCTAAAGGGGTGGCCATCCAAACTTTCCTAATGCTCTTCTTCCAAGTCTTGAGCTTGGCCTTTGGAAACTTATCCTTCCATGTCATGGAGAGCTTAATGATAAGTTGCTTATTTTTTTGAGTAAAATCCTTCTCTTCCTTGCACCTAATTAAAGACTTCCTCACCTAAGATTTGAGTGCATTGATAAACTATGCATTATCTTCAATTACCATCATTGGCCAATCATCTCTTTTTTTTTAGACAATTCTTCCCAACCAATTGTGCTCTCGATTGTCCAAGTGGCACTATGTTTTTAGCTCATCAGGAGGTAGAAAGTCCATTTGGAAAGGGTCCAAATTGTCGTGCCACCTATTTATTCATTTTCCCATGAGTTTTTTGCAAAGTCTAGGATTCTCTTTCTAGGGGGAATCAAAGGCTTTCTGACAAAGAAATATAGATTGGTTCAAGTAGGAATCACCCCTACTTCCTTCAATTCATATCCATATTGCTTGTGAAAGAATGGCAGCCCATGAGTTGGCTAGAGCTTGAGTAACCTCTGATTGCGATATCCCAATATGCAAACTTGACAAGAGAGGGTCCATCCAATTCATCCCTCCTAATGCCTTCCCATTGAGTTTGGCTTTGCAAAGCCATTACTTCACTACAAGGAGTTGAGCTTATAACGACGGCGGGTAGCGGCGTCGCTATTTGCGTCGGTATAAGCGTCGGTATTTGTGTCGGTATTTGCGTCGACGCAAATAGCGACGGTCAACAGGGAAAAAAAACGGGCCGAAACCGAGCGCGGCTTTATTTCACGTTTTCGCGTTTTGTGTTTTGAGAGTGAGAGCGAGGGAGAGAGCGACCGTCGTGAGAGAAGGAGAGGAAGAAGACTTGCCGCCGCCGCCGCCGTTGTTTGCGAAGGAGAGGAGGAGCCTTCATCGCAAAGAGGAGCCGCCCCACACTCGCCATTTCTCATCGATGAGTATCCCTCTCTCCTTCTTTTGCTTGTTTAAGGTTTAAATCACTTTCTCTTTTGCTTGTTTAGGAGAGGAAATGAGAGAGAAAGAGAGGGAGAGAAAGAGAAAGAGAAAGAGAGGGAGAGGGAGAGAAAGAGAAAGAGAGGGAGAGTGAGAGGGAGAGGAAGAGGGAGAGGGAGGGAGAGGGAGAGTGCATTCTCTCTCTCCCTCTCCCTTTTGCTTTTGGAGAGTGTTAGGATATATTGTGAGAGGGAGAGGAAATGAGAGAGAAAGAGAGGGAGAGGGAGGGAGAGGGAGAGAAAGAGAAAGAGATGTATACTCAAATGGATAGCTTTATGGAGATGTATGTCTACTCAAATGGATAGCTTTTGTCTACTCAAGATGTAGTCCACCTGTGTGTGTATATATTGGAATGATAACATATCCATGATTATGATAATGATATGCACTTTGCTTTTTTCATGGGTACCATTACATCGACTCCTTAGGAGGGCTAAAAATTGGTCATACACTTTATAAAGTCTAATTAGGAGATTTAAGATGCACGATAATAGACGTATCGATAATGGTATGCAATGTGCTTTGCCATGGCCCACGTACATTGGTGACTCTTTAAGATGGCTTAAAATTGGCCATATCCTTCATAATGTCCAAGTAGGGGATCTAATTGTGATATGCATAATTCCTTGTTTTTGTATTAACTTTCTAGGCATAACAAATTAGTAATCATGCCAACTAGTCAACGGAAGGACTAAAAGAAAATGATACCCTAGCTAATGGTCATTATGGTACTTTATCAAAATGAACCCAAAAGTATTGCTATAGAAGAAGAATCCCTTAAATTGAGCATAGGATATTTTCTTCAAATGTTATGACTATGAGTAGAATTGATTGGAACAAATTTTATAACTATAGTTGATAAATTTCATAGATGGCATTAAATTTTATACATGGAGCTAGGACAAAAAAACCACATTACTAAGATGCTTTTTGTTGAGACTGATTTATTATTAGACTAAGAGATCCTCAATGATGCTCATAAATTTTGTTGACTAAGATTACTTATACTCAAAGCCCTCTAGTGTAGTTGTATAAATAATCCTAGTAGAGCCCCTCTAAGATACTCAAAGTACATAACCTAGAGACCGTAGCTAGGTATATAAGGTATAATGGCCATACAAGAAGACACCTCAATAATTGACTGATCACCACTAAATCCCAAAGAAGAATCATGTTCCATCCCCTTCAACTCTATATTCACCTCGTGAAGAACTTCATTAATCATAACATCCTTGTCACCAATCTTTTTGTTGCAATGATGAAGTAATATATTCATCACTTTTTCTTTGTACAATAATGAATAATTATCTACCGAGACAAACAAATCCTTGAGCATGGTATATGGCCGAGATATAACATCAATAAATCTCTCAACTACTATGTCCCATGCATTCTTTACATCAATCAGTAAAGCATTTCTTATATCTTGAAGTTTAGATTTCAACACCATGGATGCATCAATATCAACCTCAATGTTTTACAAAATTTGCTTCTCAATCTCTTACAGAGGCTAAAACCTCTCAAGCAAGAGCTTATGGTCAACTTGCAACTTGACATACATGGAGGAGCTATCCATTTGAGCCTCGTTTTCCCAAATTGTATTACAAGTCATTAAATTGTTTGTTGTAATGTAGATAAGATGAAAAACGAAGAAGGTCTTGTTGTTCAAGATCGCGAGGTGTATCTTAATCAGCGTGTCCCATGTCCTTGCTCTCAATGCAAGTTGGCAATTAGACGAAAACGCCGATTGTCTATAGAACACGTACGATGATTTGGCGAGTTTCAATCTGAGATCATTGATCAGGCGATTGCAGATTTTCAGCAAACGGTAATTTGAAGTTAATATCAATCATGCATTGTACTCGCAAGCTAATTGAAAACCATATACAATAAGATTAGGTCTTGCTGACAAATTTTCTATCCAGGGAGGTGATGTCTTTGAAAGGTGAGAAGGATCGAAGCTTGCACGCGAGCTATGGCGGGAGAGCAAGAGCAAGAAACAGAGAGACAAGAAATGGGAACTCCAACGGTCACAATGTGTGACCGGGCCTTCCTTTATTCAAACTGTCACTAAAAGAATAAAGAATAAAGTGACGTGACGGGCGCCCGCCACCTGCAGTGTGCAGTGGCGGGTACTGTCAGTGTAGTAATACACGGGGCGGCACGGCGGAGGCGCCTTTACCCCCAACAACCTCCCACTTAAAGGCGAATCTGCCCTAGTGAGAGAGAAAAGAAAAAGAAAAGACAGTACAAATGTACATAGGTACAAGGGATGAGGAAAGGTGACATCTCATCCAACGCCCATCAACCTCCTGAGGAAGGCAAAGCGCTCAGTAGTGAGGCTCTTCGTGAGCAAATCTGCAGGATTCTCGTCAGTGGAGATCTTGACAAGGTCAACAGACCTGTCCTCCACGACACCACGTATGAAGTGATACCTCACCTCAATGTGTTTCGTCTTCGCATGGAAGACCGGATTCTTAGCCAACTGAATGGCACTCATAGAATCCGAATGCAGTGTAGGTGTAGCATCAATCCCAAGGTCAGCAACTAGACGGCCTAACCATATGGCCTCCTTGCAAGCCTCAGTGGCTGCAACATACTCGGCCTCAGTGGTAGACAAAGCCGTACACTTCTGAACCCTGGACATCCAAGAGATAGCCCCTCCAGCATAGGTGAATACATAGCCAGAAGTGGACTTCCTACTATCTGCATGTCCTGCATAATCGGAGTCAGTGTACCCCATGACCCCTGTATCCTGGCTGCCATAGCAAATACACATATCTGCTGTGCCCTTCAGGTACCTCATGATACCCTTCACGGCATCCCAATGTCTGCTGCCAGGTGTAGCCATATAGCGTGCCACAACACCAACTGCATGTGCAATATCTGGACGAGTGGCTATCATGGCATACATCAAACTGCCCACGGCTGATGCATAAGGGATCTTGGCCATCTCGGCCCTCTGCTCATCTGTCTGCGGACAATCGGCCTGTGATACCTTCACATAAGAAGGTAATGGACAGCCAATAGGCTTTACGTCCTGCATGCGGAAGCGCTCAAGGACTTTATGAATGTACTCCCGCTGTGAGAGATACAAAAGTCCCTGATGCCTATCGCGCTTAATGCGCATCCCAAGTATATGTGAGGCCTGTCCCAAATCCTTCATCTCAAAGCTCTTCTTCAGCTGAGATTTAAGAGCATCTAGCTCATCATGAGCTTTCCCTACTATCAGCATATCATCAACATAGAGTACCAAGATAAGCAAACTGCCATCACGGGCTTTCTTCGTGTAAAGACACGGATCCATAGCACTCCTGCTGTAGCCCTGTGACTGCATAAAGGCATCAAACTTATGATACCATTCCCTAGGTGCCTGCTTCAAGCCATACAAGCTCTTCTTCAACTTGCACACTAGGTGCTCCCTGCCAGGTTCTGCAAAGCCCTTAGGCTGATCCATATAGATCTCATCATGCAAGTCCCCATGTAGAAAAGCCGTCTTGACATCCATCTGATATAGATCTAAGTCAAGCTGTGCAACCAAAGCCAAGACTAAGCGCAGGGTGGTCATCTTAACCACAGGAGAGAAGACCTCATCAAAGTCCACACCATGTTCCTGTTTAAAACCCTTTGCTACCAATCTAGCCTTGTATGCCGGCTTGGGGTGTCCAGGGGTACTTTTCAGCTTGTACACCCACTTGCATGGCAAAGCCTTCTTGCCCTTAGGCAAGGCAACCAAATCCCAAGTCTCATTCTTATGCAGGGAGTCTATCTCAGACTGCATAGCCCTCTCCCAGGAGTGACTGTCACCCCTGCGCATAGCCTCATCATAAGTGAAAGGCTCTCCTGCATCTGTAACCAAAACATAATGCATAGAGGGCTGAAATCTGTCAGGTGGACATCTATCTCTAGCAGACCGTCTCACCGCAGGCTCTGCTGCCTGTCTAACTACCTGTCCAACATCCTGGCCCTGTGGAGGAACTGCTGCAGGCTGTACTACTGGCTGTGCTGGAGCTTTAGGCTCCTCCTGAAAGATCACTCTGCGGATCTCAACCACCTTCTCAGGCTGCCTGTGCATCTTGTCTTCATGGAAGACGACATCATGGCTGCGTACTATTTTCCGCGCCTGCGGATCCCATAGGCGATAGCCCATCTCTCCTGACTCACCATAGCCAAGGAATATGCATTTAATGCTCTTTGGATCCAATTTACTCCTCTTGTCCTTGGGCACATGGCAGAATGCCTCACATCCAAAGACACGGAGATGCGCATAAGAGGGTGGCTTACCAGCCCAAACTTCCTCTGCAACCTGGAAATCCAATCCACTGGAAGGCGATCGGTTTATGACATGCACTGACGTACTAACTGCCTCAGCCCAAAAACTCGGGGGTAGGCCTGCATGGCTAAGCATAGAGCGCACACGCTCCTGAATAGTCCTGTTCATGCGCTCAGCCAAACCATTCTGGGGTGGGGTGTAAGGGGCGGTCAACTGACGCTTAATACCCCTGTCATCACAAAACTGCTCAAAAGTATGCGAGACATATTCTCCCCCATTATCTGTCCTAAGGCATTTCAGCCTATACCCAGTCTGGTTCTCAACAAGAGCAAGCCATCTCTGAAAAACTGCCAAGACATCGGACTTCTGCTTTATGGGATAAGCCCACACTTTCCTAGAAAAATCATCAATGAAGGTAACGAAGTACTTCGCGCCACCCATAGACATGCAAGGCATAGGCCCACAAACATCGGAATGCACCAATGCCAAGGGCTCACTCATGCGTGGCCTACCCGATTTCTTATGCGTAGACCTATTCTGCTTACCATAAAGACAATGATCACATGAGTCAAAACATGCATAATCCAAAGGCGGAAGATACTGCAAACTAGATAACATTTTCATTCCTTTCAAAGACATATGCCCCAAACGGGCATGCCAAAGTGATACATGTGGGATAGAGCCCACTGCCAAAACATGGTCTACAGAAGACCTAGATACAACAAGAGGATAGAGGCTGCCAGCCTTGGCGCCTCTAGCAAGCACAAGTCTGCCTTTGGTAATCTTCCAGGCAGAATCCCCAAAACAGACATGAAATCCTGCATCATCCAACTGTCCTGCAGACATAAGACTGCGCGTAAGCGCAGGTACATGACGTACATCCCTGAGCAAAAAGGAACTGCCAGTGGAAAACTGCAACTGAATATCTCCACAGCCCACAATATCAAGAGACCTGTCATCTCCAAGTCTGACTGATCCAGATACAGTACGGTAAGAGTGAAACCACTCACGGTAAGGCGTCACATGGAAGGACGCACCTGAATCCAATAACCAGCACTGTGCATACATACTAGGTGTCTCAGTCAAGTGTGAAGCATCAGAAGAACTAGCTGCAAGTATGAACTCATCACTACCATCGGAATCCTTGGTCTGCATGACATTAATTTCTTCAATCTTGACGCTGGACTTCGCAGGTACTATGCTGCGATCAGAGGACTTCTCCTGCACTTTCTCTTTGCCCTTATCCTTGCGCTTCTCATTGCGCAACTCATGACACTGTGGTCTGATATGGCCCTTTTTCCCACAATGATGACAAGTGACATTTGCTTTGCGCCCACGCGACGTACTACGCGACTTGCCACGAGATTTAGATCGACCCTTCTGCGAGTCACGGCCTCGGCCATTACCACGGTCATACTTGTCATTCCTGCCTCTAACTGTCAAAGCATGACTACCACGAGAGGCATCCAAGTTTTTGCGATTCACCTCTTCCTGAAGAAGAGCACTCTCAACATCTGCCAATTTTAGAGTAGCACTAGAGGCACAAAGAGCAGTACGGAAAACATCCCATGACTCATTTAAAGTCCCAAGCAAGAAAAGAGGAGTTACTTCCTCTCCAAAGGTGATATCCTGTGAAGTCAGGTTCTTTAGTATAGCATGGAACTGGCTCAAGTGAGCAGACATAGTCGCATTATCCTTCATGCGCAGATCCATAAGCTGCTTCAACCAGTACATCTGGCTCGCCGGACTTTTCTTATCATAAAGATTCTTGATCTTATTCCATAGATCCCATGCACTCTGTGCTTCCTCAAATACATTATAATGTACCTGTTCAGTGAGAGACAATACAATCGTGGACTTGCATAGCTCATCAAGTTCAAGCCAGTCGTCATTGTCCATAGTTTCAGGCTGCTCCCCACTCAACCGAAGTGGCTTAATCTGAGATTTCTGCACCAAAACCTGCCATATTTGACTCTTCCAGTAAGAGTAGTTGGTACCATCCAACTTTGTAATGTTAAAGATGGCACTATCATGCGAAGATGACGCCATTATGCAGGCTGGAAATGCCCAAACAGTCCAAAACTGCTTGCTGTTTTACTGCAGAAACTGCCCAAAAATGACCAAAACGGGGTCCAAAGGGCGAGCAAAGTGTGCCAAAAGTGGCTGCCCACTTAGTACTAGGTGCGGTACACCAAATCAGGATATTTCAGCATGAAAAGTACACCTCAGTCCACCAATAACTGCTTGCTGTAATAAATTGCAGGTATGCAGTCTAGAGAGCAAACTGTCCCAAAATAGGATCCAATGTCAAGCAAACAATGCTAGGTCCAAAGCCGGCATGAAATGGACATAAGCAAGGCCAATGACAGTGAAAAGAACATGAGCTCAACACCAAGCATGTAAAAATAACATCTGCCAGTGAAAGGCACACCCCCAGACACTCTAGGCAAAGTGTTCCTGTAACTGCCAAAACCTGGCACAAATAGGTATCTGCTCAAAGAGAAAGATCCAAATATGAGACTCAGCTCATAAGCATCCTGTGAACCAAGAGTACATCAATGCATATCCATAAAGATCGGAGTATGATCCCAAAGTCTCAATGTGTATGTAGCTGCTCAAGACATAAACTGCTCCAAATACATGTAAGTGCTCCAATAGCATGCAACTGTCAAAGGTCAAGAAAGCATGTAAAATGCTCCCACTGGCACAAAAGGCATACAAAGCGAGCTCAGAAGCTCAAACAACCCAAGAGAAAGCACCAGTGATAAGTGACCCTGTCAATGCATCAAGCGCATCCGAGAGAGCATGACATACATGAAGCACCGGTCGTATTAACCATGAAGCAATACATAAGCCCAAATAAGCTCTCGGTCAACTCAATGACATCCAAATAGCAACCAAGATCAGTGATCAAGTAAGCCGGGAATGCTCAAATACATCCAAATCCAAGCTCCAAATGTCGGTATGGCATACACGAACCAAATAGCATATGTCACGAACCAAAGCATGTAATGCAAAAGCCTAACTGTCAAGCAGAGACATGAGGCATAGGCGGTCCACGAGCATGCCGAGTCGGTCCAAATGCCAGTGAAGACGGAGCTAATGCGAAGCTCAAAAGCATCCCATAATCTCATACATATGCTCCAAGTCGTCCCCAAATGTCAGAGATATCATGCCAAAGCTCAAAGCATACATCCGGTATCGGTAGGTAAGTGCCAAAGCATGTAAAGTACCTTCAGCCCACTGTTATTCCAGCATGTATTTACTGTTCTAAACAGTAGATTTCAGCCCCAAATTCAAGCCAAAATCATGGTCAAACCAAATGCATACATCCCCAATACATCCGGGTAGGAAGTAGACCGCATACGGGCATCAAACAAGGTAACCGGAGTAGAGTATAAGCATTAAATGCCAATGCCAAGTGTGGCTGCCCTGTTTCCAGCACTCAAGGGCAAGGCCCTGATGAAGCTCAAGAAGGCCGGGATGGAGCTCGGGAAGCCGGGGAGAGTCGGGAGCTCAAGAGGTCGGCTATGGCTGCCGGGATGGAGACCCAATGCGTGAAGCGAGTCGATGCGAAGGTCGGGAAGCACTGAGTCGAGCTCAAGCAAGAGAATGCCAAGCTCTGATACCAGTTGAAAGGTGAGAAGGATCGAAGCTTGCACGCGAGCTATGGCGGGAGAGCAAGAGCAAGAAAGAGAGAGACAAGAAATGGGAACTCCAACGGTCACAATGTGTGACCGGGCCTTCCTTTATTCAAACTGTCACTAAAAGAATAAAGAATAAAGTGACGTGACGGGCGCCCGCCACCTGCAGTGTGCAGTGGCGGGTACTGTCAGTGTAGTAATACACGGGGCGGCACGGCGGAGGCGCCTTTACCCCCAACAGTCTTGTCCCAAGGGGGAGTGCACCCTTTGCGGCCAATTAGAAAAGTTCGTGGGCGTGCGATGGATGAAGTGCAGGAGCCAATCCACCACTCGCAAGGCCAATCTATACCGTCAATGCCAGAGGAGACAAACAACCTTCCAGACCTACCTACAATCTTGGAGCCTGAGATGGAGGCAATGATCGATGCATTGATTCCCATGGATGTCGAGACTTCTGATCCGCTTAGAGAGGAAGCATCCATGCCATTATATGATGGGTGCCGAGTATCTCGATTGAAGACATTGCTTGCACTCTTAAGTGTGCAAGCAAAATACGGGTGGAGCAATACGAGTGTGACCAAGTTATTCAGGTACCTTGCACATAGGCTTCATTGATTTATTTTTTTTGACACTATTATTACAAACATTTGTGCTTTTTCAAGGTGTTTTATGATTTTTTTAAGGTTATTGAAATATCATATATTACCACCTGCAAATACCATGCTTGAGTCTCGTGATGATGCACGACATGTTTTACGGAAGCTTGGCATGGACTACAATAACATCCATGCATGTATCAACGATTGCATACTGTTTCGAGGAGAATACGAGACTATGGAGACATGTCCAAAGTGTGGTGCTCACAGGTATCGACAGGACTTGCAAGGGCAAACCAGCCCTCAAAAAGTTCTTAGACACTTTCCGCTCATCCCCCGCATAAACCACATGTTTCGTACGTCGGGCATGGCGAGTTTGACAACGTGGCATGTGCAGAATAGGTCCACGGATGGAGTTCAACGAATATCAGCGGATTTGCACGCATGGAGCCACATTGACTCTACCTTCCCAGGCTTTGCATGAGAGCCAAGGAATCTTCGGCTTGGTCTCGCAATGGATGGCATAAACCCATTTGGTCTGCGCTCAACTTCTTACAGTGTGTGCCCTATAGTCCTTGTCAACTACAACATCCCTCCATGGATTTCTACGAAGAAAGGACATCTCATCCTTAGCTTGCTCATCCCAGGCCGCTACAAAGTAAAAAATATGGACGTGTATCTTCGTCCATTAGTCGATGAGCTTAAGATTTTGTGGGAGGAGGGGGTCATTGTGCAAGATATGAGCAGGAGCGATGGTCGGCGGTTAGCCAATATTCGAGCCATTCTCATGTGGACGATGTATGACTTTCCGGGATTGGGAGAGTGCTCAAGTGAGTAGGCATCTATTCTCGTTGGTAATATCTATATTTTATCTCATTCAATCAAGTATTCACTAGGTCGTGGTGTTGGAACAGGTCTGGTTACCTCAGGTTATCATGCATGTCCATTGTGCGGGCCACAGTTAGACTCCCGAAGGTCACGAACCATGAAGAAGATGGTATATCAAGGACACGCCACTTTCTTGCCGGAGAATCATGAACTCAGGGAAGGTTTCCTTGGACGACCTCCAACACGTATGAACGCCGCAAGCTGGTACAAGCTGAAAATGGTCCACGCGGAATCACATCCAAATGGAATGCGACGGTTCTCAGTTTTCTACGAGTTGCCATATTGGACCCACTTACAGGTTCATCACGATAGTCCACAGTTGTTGGGAGTCCATCTTATTTTAAACTTTCAATATCAAACACTTTGCTTTGAGTTTGAGATTTAGAAGCTCAAGTCCCCCTTGGCTCTTGGGAGTAACCAGGCCCATGCAATTAATTTTCAACCTTTGTGAGAGTCTAAGTTCCATTGAATTGTGTTGAGCTACTAATTCATTTTTTTCCAAAAGGCTGCATTCAAGCTAAGAATTATTAATAAATACACAAACGTTGCAACCAACATTACCTTCATCACAACCAATTTACCTCTGAAGAAAAGAGGCTTACTTTTGCATTTGACAAGCTTGTCATTGATCTTAGAGGCCAGTCATTCTTATTAGAATATCAAGCTCCCGTTACTCTTCAGTCAATCTATCTTTATGTGTGTGACCTGCATTAGTTGGATACAGTTGTACACGTGTGTGACATTCAATAAGTTAGTATAGTCAGTTACTTAACCACAGTTAGTCTTGGTTAGTCATACCTATGTATGTAAGTCTCTTTCAGTTAGTATGATGGAAGAATAATGGAAGAAGAACAATAATGAGCTGAGGCTCATCTTCCGCTCACTCTCTCTCCCTCTCTTCCAGCATGATATCAGAGCTTGAACGCCTGAAGCCTGAAGGCTTGGCAATGGCCATTTTACATAAAGACATCACATTTGAAGAAAACGTCATCAAAGGAGACTGTGCTTGTAGCTCGTTTTTTTGCAGAAGCTATATCTTGCTACAGAAATGGTTTTTGGAGAAAGGGCCTAGAATACTTAACTGTTTCGATGTGGTCTAGAACTTTGCAGAATAAAGTTTTTTTAAATTCCTCACAGATTTTGAGATATTCAGCACAGACCTATGCAGACTGGCTATTTACTACAGTAAACAATAGGTGATTCCAGGGCACTGGTAGCTTTCATCCTAACAATGTATATGCCCTTATTATCATGCATTTGAGCATGATATTGGAGTGTTAAATGCTCAGTTTTGGAGCTTATTTGTAGGCTGGAAACAATGAACTGATTGATGTCTTGAATTTGAAAATAATATACCTACAGGGTTGAAGTATCTGTGATGCTTATTTACTACTAACAAATACTTGGATCATACCACTTGAGTGGTAGATGCTTTTTGGGATATTGTGAATGCTAAAAGTCCAAAGTTTGGACTGATTTGTTGCTCGTTGTGGGAGCTCTCGCTCAACCGCCAAGACCCATGGAACGCATTGCTTCAAGCGTTCCAAGCCGAGCACTAATGGCTACCTCTCACATAGCCGACGCACCATCCACATCTACGGGTATAGTGAGCTTACCTCCATGCCGATCGAGTTACCTCCTCTCTCGCATACTTCGGTAGCTCCATGATCCAAGTGCAAGCTTCAAGCAAGGTCCATCCTCAAGCTCCACGCTCCAAGCTCCATAGCCGCGAGCAAGAGAAGAGAAGAGAAGAGAAGAGAAGAGAAGAGAAGAGAAGAGAAGAGAAGAGAAGAGAAGAGGAGAAGATGGAGAGCTTCTCCTCCCCGGTCCGTCACCCTCACACACTCACTCCCTCACACTCTCACACTCCCTCTCTCAAGCACAAGCTCAAGCAAGCAAGAATAAGAAGAAGAAGAAGAGGAGGAGACCCACTTTTGGCCACACACAAGAATGAGCTTCTCATTCACTTTTCAACTTTATAGACAAAACCCTAAATCACTTTTGGGCGGTCATCCCCTTATCCCCTTTTTTACATGGTCGGCCATGGCCTAGGCCCTTTTTCCCATTGTCCTTCTATTTTCTTAGCTTCCTTTCCACCGCTCGTCTATATTTACAAATTGCACGGGTGAGAGCCCAGTGCTCCTTAAATTAAATCATGATGCGCTTGCACTCTTTTTAAAAAGTATTGACTTGGGCTTTTCCTTGTGCATCTTTTTCCTTTATTTAGTACATTTCTACATTTCTTATGCTTCCATACTTTTCTTGGCGCGCCTTTGTCTTCTGTTTCACTTTTGCATTGGCCCTTGTCCTCCGCTTTAGATTTTCCAGATTTTCCACTTTGTTTGTCTTACGGTTAACATTACCCCCCTCCTAGACGAGTGCCAGTCCCATGGAACATGCACCGAAGACGTGGGTGGCAATGATGTCTATGGTTGCCATGGAGGAGTATTGGTAGCGGTGGGGAGGAAGGTCTAGGGGGAATCAAAGGCTTTCTGACAAATAAATATAGATTGGTTCAAGGAGGAATCACCCCTACTTCCTTCAATTCATATCCATATTGCTTGTGAAAGAATGGCAACCCATGAGTTGGCTAGAGCTTGAGTAACCTCTGATTGCAATATCCCAATGTGCAAACTTGACAAGAGAGGGTCCATCCAATTCATCCCTCCTAATGCCTTCCCATTGAATTTGGCTTTGCAAAGCCACTGCTTCATCACAATAGTCCACAGTTGTTGGGAGTGCATCTTATTTTAAACTTTCAACATCAAACACTTTGCTTTGAGTTTGAGATTCAGAAGCTCAAGTCCCCCTTGGCTCTTGGGAGTAACCAGGCCCAGGCAATTAATTTTCAACCTATGTGAGAGTCTAAGTTCCATTGAATTGTGTTGAGCTACTAATCCATTTTTTTCCAAAAGGCTACATTCAAGCTAAGAATTATTAATAAATACACAAACGTTGCAACCAACATTACCTTCATCACAACCAATTTACCTCTGAAGAAAAGAGGCTTACTTTTGCATTTGACAAGCTTGTCATTGATCTTAGAGGCCAGCCATTCTTATTAGAATATCAAGCTCCCGTTACTCTTCAGTCAATCTATCTTTATGTGTGTGACCTACATTAGCTGGATACAGTTGTACACGTGTGTGGCTTTCAATAAGTTAGTATAGTCAGTGACTTAACCACAGTTAGTCTTGGTTAGTCATACCTATGTATGTAAGTCTCTTTCAGTTAGTATGATGGAAGAATAATGGAAGAAGAACAATAATGAGCTGAGGCTCATCTTCCGCTCCACTCTGTCTCTCTCCCTCTCTTCCAACATGGTATCAGAGCTTGAACGTCTGAAGCCTGAAGGCTTGACAATGGCCATTTCACATAAAGACATCACATTTGAAGAAAACGTCATCAAAGGAGTCTGCGCTTGTAGCTCTTTTTTTTGCAGAAGCTATATCTTGCTATACAGAAATGGTTTTGGAGAAACGGCCTACAATTCTTAACTGTTTCGCTGTGGTTTAGAACTTTGCAGAATAAAGTTTTTTCAAATTCCTCACATATTTTGAGATATTCAGCACAGACCTGTGCAGACTGCTATTTACTACAGTAAACAATAGGTGATTCCAGGGCGTTGGTACCTTTCATCCTAACAATGTATATGCCCTTATTATCATGCATTTGAGCATGATATTGGAGTGTTAAATGCTCAGTTTTGGAGCTTATTTGTAGGCTAGAAACAATGAACTGATTGATGTCCTGAATTTGAAAATAATATACCTACAGGGTTGAAGTATCTGTGATGCTTATTTGCTACTAACAAATGCTTGGATCATACAACTTGAGTAGTAGATGCTTTTTGGGATATCGTGAATGCGGAAAGTCCAAAGTTTGGACTAATTTGTTGCTCGTTGTGGGAGCTCTCGCTCAACCGCCAAGACCCACAGATCGCTTATTGATTCAAGCATTCCAAGTGGAGTACTAATGGCTACCTCTCACATAGCCGACGTGCCATCCACATCTACGGGTGTAGTGAGCTTATCTCCATGCCGATCGAGTTACCTCCTCTCCCGCGCACTCCGGTAGCTCCACGATCCAAGTGCAAGCTTCAAGCAAGCTCCATCCTCAATCTCCACGCTCCAAGCTCCATAGCCGCGAGCAAGACAAGACAAGAGAAGAGAAGAGAAAAGAAGAAGAGAGGAGAAGATTGAGAGCTTCTCTTCCCCGGCCCCTCACCCTCACACACTCACTCCCTCGCACTCTCACACTCCCTCTCTCAAGCACAAGCTCAAGTAAGCAAGAACAAGAAGAAGAAGAAGAAGACGAGACCCACTTTTGGCCACATACAAGAATGAGATTCTCATTCACTTTTCAACTTTATATACAAAACTCTAAATCCCTTTTGGGCGGTCATCCCCTTATCCCCTTTTTTACATGGCTGGCCATGGCCTAGGCCCTTTTTCCCATTGTCCTTCTATCTTCCTAGCTTCCTTTTCACCGCCCATCTACATTTACAAATTGCATGGATGAGAGCCCGGCGCTCCTTAAATTAAATCATGATGCGCTTGCGCTCTTTTACAAAAGTATTGACTTGCGCTTTTCCTTGTGCGCCTTTTTCATTTATTTAGGACTTTTCTGCATTTCTTGTACTTCCATACTTTTCTTGGCGCGCCTTTGCCTTCCGTTTCACTTTTGCATTGGCCTTTGTCCTCTGCTTTAGATTTTCCAGATTTTCCATCTTGTTTGTCTGACGGTTAACACTCGTTATACTAGGATATTGACTGGTTATTGTCTGTAGAAAGGATACATATAATCTTCACTTGACATACATGCAATATATTCTAATCAGTTGGACACGTATCAACTTCCGCATAGAGTGGCAACTGAATGAGATGTTTTGGGGCTCTTTTGAGGTTTGAATACTCTTGTTTTAATAGAGAAAATACTGCTGGTTATAGCAGTGGGCTGGTTGTATTTGGTATTGCTACTTACATACAGTACAAACATTGATACTTGTATGGATAGTTTGTTGCTAGGATGTTTTGTCACTATCATAAAATGTTTTGACGTGATTTGAGCTTGATTTATGCTCAGTTGACTGTGTTTTTTCATTGTTGGAATACAATTTACAGCAAGTAGGTTGTCATGAAAATTGTCATGAATAGCAAGAAATTGGTCCTGAATTGTATGAAAAGTAGTCAGATACTTACAGATTGTATACATCATTGAATACCTAAACTGCAACTATGGCAAATACTCAAGGCACTGACAATATCACTCAAATTGTGGGAAGAAAGCTGGACAACAAAAATTTTGCTTTATGGAAGTTCTGTATGAAGAATTTTTTAGTTGGTAGAGGTTATTGGGACTTGTGTACAGGTGATGAGGATAAACCTAAAATACATGAAAGGAATCCGAAAAATAATCAGAAAGGGGCTCATAAGCTATGAAATGAGAGAGTATGCAAGGTGTTACATCGATTTTCCTTATGTATATTAGATGCTATGGTTATACAGATTACTGGATGCAGTTCCTCAAAGGATGGTGTTACATTGATTTTCCTTATGTATATCAGATGCTATGGTTATACAGATTACTGGATGCAGTTTCCCAAAGGATGATGGGACATACTCATGAAGAATTATGGAAATGTAACACATGTAAGAAAGATTCAGCTGAAGCAACAGTTCAATAACATGTATAGGAATGGCAAAAGCATTCAGGCCAACACTACAGAGATCAAAAACATAGTGGATCAGCTTGCCACCATTGGATCTTCAGTGTTTGAGGATGATATGATTGCAATGACATTGAATGGACTTGGCAAAGAGTATAAAGCATTTGATACATCTATTTCTGTGAGAATTCAATCCCCTGATTAGGATGAGCTGATTGCTTTGCTACTGCATGAGGAAGTTAAGCTTGGGCTGAATACAGGTTCTAGTACGTCTCAAAGCAGAGACATTGCTCTTTACTCTAGCGTGGTAGAGGCGGCAGAGGCCGTGGCTCTTCTCAAGGTTGAGGAGACCCTCGAAATGCTTATGGACAGCATCAGCAGAATGCCTGCCATGGCACAAATACACAGGGCCAGTGTGGATCTGGCAGATTTAGAGGCAGGGGGAGATCACCCCATGGTAGAGGTGGTGGATTTGGTTCATGGCAGTCAAATGATTGGTCAAACAGAGATAAGGACTGTCATTACTGCAGCAGATATAGACACATTACAATTGATTATTATAAGAAGAAGGGAGATATGAAGGCAAAGGGCAAACAGTATGGGCATTATGCATCTTCTAGCAGTGCTCATGATGAGCAGATTGATAGATTGTTTGCCATGTAGCATGTGTCTAAGAATGTATCTAGGTAGAACAGATATGAGAGATGGTACATTGATTCAGGGGCTTCAAATCGTATGACACCCCATGAAGAATGGTTTGATGAGATGGTTGCAAGTTCTCATGGGGATGACACCCATCATACTATTCAGCTTAAAGGAGTTGTACCGTTGTTGATGCTTGATGGCAAGAAAAAGAGCATGCATGATATACTACATGTACCTACAATAACCAAGAATATTTTGTCAGTTGGACAGATGGCAGAAGAGAATCAGGAGGTGAGATTTAATAGAGATGGATGCTTTGTTGAAGAATATAGTAATGGCTGCAAATTGATTGCTAGAAGCCAAAGAGATGGCAGAATGTTTACTCTTGATGGGTCCATTCCAGAGTTGAAAGGAGCCATATTTGCACATGATGATGGTGCTATACGGGATGTTGAGATATGGGATAAGCGGATTGGCCATGTGAATGTACAAAAGTTATAATCTATGCAGCAGAAGGAGATTGTGCTTTGACTGCCTAAGTTCAAGTATCATGACTTTGGACATGTATGTGATGCATGCCAGTTTGGAAAGCAAGCACGGTTTCCATTTATGAGACATGTACGGAATAGCTCATGACCCTTACAGTTGGTACATTCAGATGTATGGGGTCTGTCTCATAATGCTTTGTTTGGTGGTGCTCGTTACTATGTATCCTTCATTGATAATTTCAGCAAGTATACTTGGCTTTACATACTGAAACATAAGGATGATGTGTTTGATGCATTCAAGGACTTCAAGAAGCATGCTGAAAATGAGTTGAGATGTAAAATTTCATGTCTTAGATAAGATGGAGGTGGAGAATATGTCTCTAATTACTTTGACAGGTACCTTGCTAAACATGGGATCAGAAGACAATTAACTTGCAACTATACACCACAGCAAAATGGTGTAGCAGAAAGGAAAAATAGGGTACTGATGGAATCAGCAAGAGCTATGTTGAATGAGAAGAGTTTGCCAAATGTTTATTGGGCTGAAGCAATAGTGACTATTGTTTATGTGCTGAATAGAACCCCTACAGCAATGATTCATGATGTACCTCGATATGAGAAGTTGTATGGTCATAAACTCATTTCACACTTGAAGGTATTTGGCAGCATTGCATATATGCATGTTCTTGATGAAAATAGGAAGAAATTGGATCCTAAAGCTGTCAAGAGTGTGTTCCTTGGTTATGCACGAGACTGGAAAGCTTACAGGTGTTATGTACCGTCTACACATGAGACATTGATTAATAGAGATGTTTTTGATAAGTTGGCATCGTGGTATGGTAATCGGGTTGCAGTGGCTACTGATGGATCAGTCAGTACTAGTAATGCTAAAAATACACCTACAGTGAGTACATCTATGAGTGGTCCTACAGGTGATGGGTCACCTATAGAAGTCCTTGGTCAGGACGCTTGCGGAGTTGTACTCCTACGTCCACTAACACAAATATGTCAGTGAGGGGGAGATTGGATAAGGAAAAATAAAAGATGCTTGAGGATGTGACAGGTCTGCTTACAACAGGTTATGAGTCATCTAACAATGACAGTTTGGATAGTGAGTCGGGCATTCCGTCTGTTATGACGCCTGGAGCAAGGCAAAGTCGTTATGTACTGCCTCATGAGAGGCAAGCTCAGAGTGAGCCACAGTTACGGAGATCTGAGAGAGTCGGAGAACAAGTTGACAGGTTTACATACATTGGTTATTCGGCCCCCCATTATGCATATATGGCTAGCGTGACATGTTATAAAGAACCTACAAACTTTGATGATGCGGTTACAAATGATAATTGGTGTGCTGCCATGGATGAGGAGTATGCAGCCCTGGTTGAAAAATGAGACATGGGAATTGGTTGAGTTGTCTGAATGCAAAGTCCCCATTGGTTGCAAATGGGTACAAGGTTAAGTGCAAGTCAGATGGTTCGTTAGAAAGATATAAGGCCAGGCTGGTTGCAAAAGGGTATGCGTAACAATATGGCCTTGACTATGAGGAGACTTTCAGTCTGGTGGCTAAAATGACAACAGTCAAAACTGTCATTGCTTTGGTAGTTATGGCAAATGGACGTCAAGAATGCTTTCTTGAATGGTGATTTGGTTGAGGAAGTATATATGGAGCAACCTAAAGGCTATGTTCACTTGGACTTTCCTATACATGTATGTAAGCTGAAAAAGACTTTATATGGACTGAAACAAGCACCTAGAGCATGGAATGCTCGGATCATCAATTATTTACAGCAACGTGGATTTAGATTGGGTGATGCAGATCACAGTCTGTTCACGAAGAAGACATATCATGGATATATGGTGGTTTATGTAGATGATATTATCATCACTGGAGATGATGAAGATGGCATTGCTGAAATTAAATCATGTTTACAGGATAAATTTAGAGTCAAAGACCTTGGTGGACTAAAGTATTTTCTTGGGATTGAGGTAGTCTCTATGCCTCAAGATATATGGCTGCTATAGAAGCAGTATGCTCATGACATGTTACAAAACTATGGTATGGCTGAATGCAAGTCTATGGAGACACCTCTTGATCAGAATGTCAAGTTGTAGATTGATGTTGGGAATGACATAGAGAATGTGACCTTGTATCGATAGATGGTGGGCAACTTGATATCCTTGACTAATACCCGGCTGTCCTGACTTATGTTGTACAGTGGGGCTGATTAGTCAGTTCATGCAAAAGCCTCGCAAACCACATTTAGATGCTGCCAGGCGCATCATGAGATATATAAACGGTACTATAGATTATAGGTTGTTTTATGCATATGGAAAATCCCTTAACTTGATAGGGTTTACGGATGCTGATTGGGCTGGTTGTGCCTATGACAAGAGGCCAACCAGTGGTTATGCATTTGGATTGGGTAGCAGTATGATCAATTGGCAGAGTAAGAAACAAACTACTGTTGCATTGTCTAGTACAGAAGTTGAGTACAGAGGAGTTGCCTCAACGGCTTGCGAAGTAGTTTGGTTAATAAAATTGCTGAAAAACTTGGGAATAGAGTTGGAAAGTAGAGTGAGATTGCATTGTGATAACCTCAACAGTGTTATGTTGGCTAGCAATCCTGTCTACCATGCTAGGTCTAAACATATTGAGGTTCACTACCATTTAATCAGAGAAATGGTTCTTACAATGCAGATTGACTTGATTCATGTGAAGACTGAAGACCAGGTAGCAGACATATTTACCAAGTCTCTTAGTAAAGAAAAGTTAATATACTTCAGACAACTACTTGGAGTTTATCAGATGGTTTGAGCTTGAGGAGGAGTGTTAGAATATCAAGCTCTTGTTACTCTTCAGTCACTCTATCTTTATGTGTGTGACCGATATTGGCTGGATATAGCTGTACACGTTTGTGACATTCAATAAGTCGGTGTAGTCAGTGACTTAACCACAGTTAGTCTTGGTTAGTCATACCTATATGTGTAAGTCTCTTTCAGTTAGTATGATGGAATAATAATGGAATAAGAACAACAATGATCTGAGGCTCATCTTCCGCTCCACTCTGTCTCTCTCCCTCTCTTCCAACAATTCTACTCTTTGATTCATAGTGATAGCCATGCCCACAATGCAACCTAAGTATTTGAAGGTTTGACCATGACTTATTACTTTGAAACCCATGTTGTTAAGCCATGGTTCTAGATCCTTCTAACTAAGGGTTATTAGCTCAATTTTGTGCTTGCTAATTTTTGAGCCCGACATATCAAAGAAAGCATTGTAGGTTTCAAACAAATTAATCACTAATGCTTGCTCTTCCTAGATAATGTTTGAATTGTCATACGTGAAGAATTCAGCCACAAATGAGCTACAATGGGGGAACCTTGCCGAATAGACCTTGCAATGTCAAAGGGATGAGAAAGAATTATGTTGACACTCACTACAACTATAGAATTTGTGAACAACATACTGGTCATCTGCAGAAAACCATTACTGAATCCCATATGTTTCATCACTACAAGGATAAAATCCCAACCTATTTTCTCATAGACTTTCAAAATCCATACTTATGGGTAAAAAGTTAGAACCCTATGTTAATGCAAGATCCATAGAAAAGATGAGTTTTAGAATGGCATCATGAATCTTCTTTCCTTGGACAAAAGTATGTTGCATCACTTGAATCACCCTCCCATGGCACACCATTATCATTAGAAGATTGATTGCTTTGCCATTTGCTACCCAAGTTGTTGAGTAATGTAATCATTTGATCAAACTTTGCATTCAACGTATTCTTTTTGCAAGCTTAAACCTTATGGGAAGAATTATGCTACACATGACCTTGATCTTCTAACAATCATTCATGCCCTAAATTTATGGCATCACTATGTACTTAGGAGAAAATTCACTCTTGTGATAGACCACAAAAGTCTCATGTGGATTTTCACCCAAACATGACCTCAACATGAGATAGAGGAATGGATTGAGGTTTTCAGGAGTTTGACTTTGAAATAAATTTGTGGCCTAGTAAGGACAACATGGTTTTAACTAATGCCCTAAGTAGAAAATATTTCCTTAAAATTTTGCTAATGGAAGAGTCAGCCAGTAGAAGTCTGATTTCCATGCCTAGAAATCCCATTTTACAGGCTATACTTATTGAAATTCGTAAGGACTCTGATTACATTGAGCTAATGAGATCCATCCAATCTGGGAGAAATAGCCAAAATGCAAAGAATTACCACATTGAGGGAGAGCTTATATACTACTAGCATAGGTTGTGTGTGCCTAATAGTTGGGACCTCAAGAAGAAGATTCTATGGGAGGCCCATGAAAGTCCAATAGCCACTACGCAAAGACTATAAATGTAGTAAGAAGGAGTTATCATTGGTGAGAAGTGAAAGTGGATGTGCTAAGATATGTCGCTCAATGCTTGACCTATCAATGAATTAAGGCTAAAAGATCAAGCTACCAGGAGATTTGCATCCATTGCATATACCACTGATGAAGTGGGAGTGCATCTGTATGGATTTTATAGTAGGTCTTTCAATAGTGCAAGATGGATACAACTCAATTATAGCAGTTGCTGATATGCTGACAAAGGTTGCTCACATCATTTATCTGAAGACTACTTTCAAAGCATCTTACATTGCTAGGTTGTTCATCAAGGGGATTTTCAAGTTGCATGGATTGTTGAAAAGGATTGTTAGTGACATAGACTCATTGTTCACTTCTAAATTATGGACCTGTCTCTTTCAAGCCATCAACACGCAACTCAATTTCAGTACCACCTACCATTCTCAAGCTCATGGGTAGACTCAAAGAGTTAATCAAGTTTTGGAAGACATATGAAGAGAATATTATAGTAGGGATCCCAATAAGTGGATAGAATACTTGACTTTAATGGAGTTTGCCTACAACACCTCGTACCAACAAAGTATTGGAATGACTCCTTCCTAGGCATTGTTTGGGCAAGAATGCTTATCTGCACTCAATTTTTCTTATCCAACCTTGAGGATCGAAGCATTTAAAAAATTGCTGGAAGAGATGGGTAGAAGCACAATATCAGTAGAAGGCTTACGCTCACCCCAAGAGAACTCCTAGGACTTTCAAGAATGGAGATATGGTATTCACAAGAGTCCATCCAAGAAAGAGTTCTTTATCTCTTGGAAAATTCAAAAAACTCACCCTAGTTATTGTGGATCCTACAAGATTTTCAGATGTCTTGGTAGGAATGCCTATAGACTAGAACTTCTGCCTCATCTCAAAATTCATAATGTATTTCATGCAAGCCTTCTCAAACCCTATGTCCCCAACCCTGATCATATCCTAGATGATGGATAAATTGCGATGCCAACTTAGGGATTTCGAAAGTTTAACATAATAGAATCTTCAGAATTAGAGAAAAGCCTCTTAGGAATTATACTCTTTGCAAGTACCTTTGCAGTGGAAGGACTTCCCTAAAGAGGATGCCATATGGATCGAGGATTCCATCATTAGGAGTGACCCTCTCGAGTTTCTCTCAAAATGAGGACATCTCAATTTTTCTAAGGGGAAGAGGATGTCATATCCCCATTAACACACACACACACACACACACACACACACACACACACACACACACACACACACACACACACACACACACACACACACACACACACACACACACACACACACACACACACACACACACACACACACACACACACACACACACACACACACACACACACACACACACACACACACACGACTAATCTTGAGCACGATAAGATATTTTTTTCAGCTGCCCACATTTGTCACGACCTATCAAATTATGCCAAGCTACACATAATATCTCAGGCTTGTCAATTTCATTATGCCTTCACATGATGAATGTGTGACCGAGGGACAAGGGTTAAATTCCACAAACTACATGTGAACTAGGGTAAAGAAAAAACAAAATTATTAAGGTTTAAAAACCTTAATACATAGGAAGTAAGGGAAATACTAATGGGGGGGGACCTGAATAGACCATGGGATTAAAGGCACCCCCATAATTAGTTTTTTTAGAATTAAGTTTTATAAATTAACTAACCCCCCCTCAGCCCTCTGAATTGTCGACCTTTTGCCATCCCCCCCCCCCCAACATCATGTTGATAACACATCTCCCCTATTTTGAATTTCACACACAGGCATGCACGCGGGCACACACGCACGCACACGCACACGCACACACACACGCACACGCGCACGCACATGCACAAGCACATGCACACGCGTGCACACACGCACACACACACACACACACACACACACACACACACACACACACACACACACACACACACACACACACACACACACACACACACACACACATCCTGGCTCTATAAAAAAAATTAGGGTGAGGGATGGATGATATATATATATATATATCCTACCTCCTCACATTGGCTTTTTCCCTTCCCCAATATTGGTCTCCCCCCTCCAAATTTAAAATATATGTTAGGACTCTCCCCTCCCCTCCGCCCCTCCCCTAAATTTTTTACATAAACAAGAATGTATATATAAATATATACAAGGGTTAAAAACAAGTCCCCCCTTCTTCTCTCACACATAATTCCGCCCCCTTTTAATAGGTTTTAAAAGGGGAAAAGTGACACTCCCCCCTCCCCCTGATTTTAGGGTTTAAAAATAGGGAATATCAACATGGCCCTCTCCTCCTCTTCAATAAAACATTTATCCAAAAATATCTTAAGTTTTTTTGTAATCTTCCTCCCGCTTTAATAGATATGTCAATCTCTTCTCCAAATTTTGAATTAAAAAGATAGAAAAATCCAATGACTCCTTGTCTCCCTCTTGGATTTAAAAATCCTTGAAAATTCCTTGTGCTAACACACCCCATACCCCTCCTAAAAATATCATGATATTTTTCCACACATGGCAATTTACTAGTTAACCTCAAATTATAGAAATTCTAAATAAATGACACATCATTCCCTTCCTCTCCCCACCCCTTTCCTTCCAAAAAAGAAAATTTTTCCCTTTGCCTCCATGTGACACCTCAGTATTCCCATGACATAGGCATGTGATCGCCCTCCCCCTCCCCTTCACCTACAATATAAATATAGGGTAGTTTGTGAAGAGTCGTTGTAAGAGGTGGACAATGGAAAGCCCATGCCAATGCGAGAGGAACGAACAAAAAAACAAAGAGTGTAAGCGTATGAAGTGAGAGGGTGAAGACTTAACTCTTAGCACATTCCAATATGACAATTGTGATAGCATCCCAAGGTGATTGATTGCAACCTTCGTTAATCTGTTTTCTTCTCTTACCTGCCTTTTCTTTTCCTAATCCATAATGCCCTTGTGTAAGAAGCTTCACATGGTAGAACTCTCCAACAAAACGGGATCCTTGAATGTGGCTAGCCTATCAAATGAAGCAAGATCTTCCCACGTGGTGGCCCCTTCTTCAATGAATCTTAATGTAGGGTGAACATGTCAAATGATACCAATGTATCCAATGCTTATAACTAAGTATTTTTCATCATTACTTAGTTGACACATTATTTAAATTAGGAAAGATAAATGAATATATTAAAAATTCTTTTAAATCACGTATGTAGAGATTGGTATTGTATAAAAAATCAGTCCTAAATTCTTTTTTAAAGATATGTCTTCCATAAATTTAGTGATTAATCAATTAGGTAAAAGACATAGAATCTGCAAGTTTTAAGTTATAGTAACCATAAAATGTAGAACTAAATATTACATTATGTTTCATTAATTCATAGTTGATCTTACTCGTGGATGGTGAGACTGAGAAAAGGTAACCCATAGTATAGTGTTGCATAAATTATTTTTCTTAAATACGATTAGTTGCAATAGTTGGCCTCAATCAAGCCATTACTTTAAGGTTTATACATACACAAGGCCCTTTTGTTGTCATTGTTATTCTCAATTGTGCAAACATCTTAGTCTACAAATCGTAACTTTATGGTTGCCATAACTCTGTACTATACCTAAGACCATAGGATCATGAGTGTCAATAAAAATCTACCTAATTTCACAAGTAGACTTTTGTCGACAATGGATGCATGGTTTTGACCACTTGTTAGTTGAGTAAGCTAAGACCTAAACATCCTAGTTTTATTGTCTAATGTGTATAATAGGTGGAATTGACAAAAAATTTGGGATTACTTGCACATCACAAAGTGCACAAAATGGTAAAAGCATGTAATTCTACCTAGTGTTATGTTGTAAATTTTACCAAAGGATTGACTAGAGGAAAATGTGCTATGCTTAATGTGACCGCTAGAATTAGTAAAGCACGGTCATATAAATAGTATAAATCTCATTTTTCATTAAAATAATAAAATACTATTTGAGAAGGATTGATTGGTTACTACCTTGGATTTATACTTCATTTGTGAAATACATCCAAAAACTTATTAAAAATTGTTGCTTATGCCTAGATAACCAACATGATTGAGTGAGTAGTTGCATTCCCCTAAGGGCAACTGTTGAGGCTCAATTTAAGCCAATTTTGTTCCGCATATGAGTGCTTGACCAATGTCCAGGTAGGAAGGTCCCATAGGGAAGGTTCCCTTCTTTGGGAACATGTAACTAGGGGAGCTTTGGTTAGGAAGGGTAATCACATAGTTGATCCTAAGATGGAGAAGAAATTTATATTATGAGTATGATGTGGTAAGCGTTGGGAGCTTGGGAATTATGGGTTGCTTATTACTCTAAAGAAGAGAGTTGACTTTTGTATCTAGCTATACGAACAAGAATCCAATGTAAACAATTAATAAATAATAATACAAATGATTTAAATATATTTTCTTTGTTGCTTTCATATTGTGCTTAATGAACACATGAAACAAATCTAGTGTTAAGGTATAATTAAGGTAGTTGCTTGTAAGTGTCAAACAACGTGTTAGTATGTTATCTTTAGAAAACTAAAGAAAACCATGTGCGAATAGAAAGTGTGTGATCGCCTTTTCCCGATGAAAAATGATCGATGGTTGAGTGGTGTTGGGGGTAAAGGCGCCTCCGTCTAGCTGCCCGTGTATTACTACACTGACAGTCACTGCCACTTCACACTACAGGTGGCGGCGCCCGTTACCCACCGTCACTTTATTCTTTATTCTTTTAGTGACAGTTTGAATAAAGGAAGGCCCGGTCACACAATATGACTGTTGGAGTTCCCATTTCTCGTCTCTCTCTTTCTTGCTCTTGCTCTCCCGCCATAGCTCTCGCGTGCAAGCTTCGACCCTTCTCACCTTTCAACTGGTATTAGAGCTCCGCTTCTCGACTCTTGAGCTTGGCTCGTGGCATTCTCAGCTTCCCATAGCTCTCACGTGCAAGCTTCGATCCTTCTCACCTTTCAACTGGTATCAGAGCTCGGCTTTCTGACTCTTGAGCTTGGCTCGTGGCATTCTCAGCATCCCATAGCTCTCACGTGCAAGCTTCGATCCTTCTCACCTTTCAATTGGTATCAGAGCTCGGCTTCCCGACTCTTGAGCTTGGCTCGTGGCATTCTCAGCTTCCCATCGACTCTCCACTCGCATTGGGTCTCCTTCCCGGCAGCTATAGCTCATTCTCTTGAGCTCCCGTTACTCCTCGGCTTCCGAGCTTCTTCCCGCGGCCTATTGAGGCACCATCAGGGCATTGACATTGAGGTATTGCTTCATTATTTCAAAGATTAATTTTAGTCCACATGTCTAGGTAAATAGGGTAGCCACCATTGAAGCTTCCAATCTTCATATCTCTTTGCCATTGGTTGTGGGCTGCTAGAGGCTTGTTCTAAGGCCTCTTTGGCTCATGTTTGAACCCTCCAATGTCTCCAGACCTGCCAGGTGGGGCAGCAGGAGCAGCAACATCATCATGAAAATCTGCACTTGATTTTAGACAGATCTCATTTAGCCACATACTAGTTACTTCAGCTCCAGCTCGAGCTTAGTATTAAGCACTTGTTGGGCTCCATTTCAGGCTTTTTGCACATGTATTGATACTTAGCATTGATCCTTTGAGATTAGGCATTGGTTTGTGGCTGAAAATAGTGTTTTAGGACTATTATAAACAGTCTATAGACATTTGATGCTAGTGCTACATTCATAGTTTATGCCTATGCTTGTTTGGGCATGACTACATAATCGGTTTGATGCCTATTGCATCCCGATTGATTGGGGGATTGAAGCTACATGTCATGCTATGATTTTAGCCTGATTGTGGGGCTGGAAATACACAGTTTATAACAGTAAATGCATGCTGAATACTCTTGGGCTGAAGCTATCTTTCATGCTTTGACATATGCCTATTGGTTCCGGGTGTATGTCTTGGATTATGCTATGATGTATTGATCATCGAGGGACGAGTTCGAGCTTGTCATTAGATCCAGATGCTTTTGGAAGCTTGAGCTTATTTCAGCCCGCACTTATTGACATCGGTCTATGCTTGACAGTGGTCAGTGCTTTGACAGTTATATGCTCTTTGGGTACATGCTTACCCGACGCCTACAGCTTGATGCATTTGTCTTGGCACAGTGTACCATGTACTTGTTGAGCTTTAGTGCTCTCAGGCTTGGTTTGTAGTACTTACCGCCCCTTGATTATGCATGTTTTGATTCATGTGAGCATTGTCTTTATGGCAGGCAGACTAGGTCTACGCATAAGAAGTCTGGTAGGCCACGCATGAGTGAGCCCTTGGCATTGGTACATTCGGATGTCTGTGGGCCCATGCCTTGTTAGTCTATGGGTGGTGCAAAGTATTTTGTTACTTTCGTAGATGATTTTTCATGGAAAGTTTGGACTTATCCCATTAAGCTAAAATCCGATGTCTTGGCTGTGTTTTAGAGATGACTTGCATTGGTTGAGAACCAGTCTGGGTATAGGCTAAAATGCCTAAAGACAGATAATGGGGGTGAGTATGTCTCACGTGCTTTTGAACAATTATGTGATGAGAGGGGTATTAAGTGTCAGTTGACCACCCCCTACACCCCCCTAGAATGGTTTGGCTGAGCGGATAAATAGAACCATCCAGGAGCGTGTACGCAGTATGCTTAGCCATGCAAGCCTACCACAGAGCTTTTGGGCTAAGGCAGTTAGTATAGCTGTGCATATCATAAACAGATCACCTTCTAGTGGTTTGGATTTCCAGGTTGCAGAGGAGGTATGGACTGGAAAACCTCCCTCTTATGCGCATCTCCGTGTCTTTGGATGTGAGGCATTTTGCCATGTGCCCAGGGACAAGAGAAGTAAGCTGGATCCTAAGAGTGTCAAATGCATTTTCCTTGGTTATGCGGATGCATGCGAGATGGGTTACCGTTTCTGGGATCCGCAGGCGCGGAAAGTCATCCGCAATCATGATGTAGTCTTCCATGAAGACAAGATGCATAGGCAGCCTGAGAGAGTTGTTGAGATCCGCAGGGTCATATTTTAGGAGGAGCCGAGAGCTCCCGCACAGCCAGTTGGACAGCCTACAGCTGTAGCAGATGCTCATGGTCAGGGTGTTGGATAGGTGGCAGAGCCTGGCATGAGATGGTCTACTAGAGACAGATATCCACTTGATAGATTTCAGCCCTCGATGCATTATATCTTGGTTACAGATGCAAGAGAGCCTTTCACTTATGATGAGGCTATGCGCAGGGGTGACAGTTGCTCCTGGGAGAGGGCTATGCAGTCTGAGATAGACTCCTTGCATAAGAATGACACTTGGGATTTGGTTTCCTTGCCTAAGGGCAAGAAGGCTTTGCCATGCAAGTGGGTGTATAAGCTGAAAAGTACCCCTGGATACCCCAAGCCGGCATACAAGGCTAGATTGGTAGCAAAGGGTTTTAAGCAGGAGCATGGTGTGGACTTTGATGAGGTCTTTTCTCCTGTGGTTAAGATGACCACCCTGTGCTTAGTCTTGGCTTTGGTTGCTCAGCTTGACTTGGATTTATACGAGATGGATGTCAAGACAGCTTTCTTACATGGGGACTTGCATGATGAGATTTATATGGAGCAGCCTAAGGGCTTTGGAGAACCTGGCAAGTAGCACCTAGTATGCAAATTGAAGAAAAGTCTTTATGGCTTGAAGCAGGCACCTAGGGAGTGGTATCATAATTTTGATGCCTTTATACTATCACAGGGCTACAACAGGAGTGCTGTGGATCCATGTCTTTACACGAAGAAAGCCCGTGATGGTTCCTTATTGATTTTGGTACTCTATGTGGATGATATGCTGATAGTAGGGAAAGCTCATGATGAGCTAGATGCTCTTAAGGCTCAGCTCAAGAAGAGCTTTGAGATGAAAGATCTGGGACATACCTCTCACATACTTGGTATGCGCATTAGACGCGACAGGCATCAAGGACTCCTCTACTTGTCACAGAGGGAGTACATTCATAAAGTCCTTGAGTGCTTTCGCATGCAGGACGTAAAGCCTATTGGCTATCCATTGCCTTCTTATGTGAAGGTATCACAGGCTGATTGTCTGCAAATAGATGAGCAGAGGGCCGAGATGACCAAGATTCCCTATGCATCCACAATGGGCAGTCTTGTGTATGCCATGATAGCCACTCGTCCAAATATTGCCTTTGCAGTTGGTGTTGTGGCACGCTATATGGCTACACCTAGCAAGAAGCATTGGGATGCCGTGAAGGGTATCATGAGGTACCTGAAGGGCACTGTAGATATGTGCATATGCTATGGCAGCTAGGATACAGGAGTTGTGGGGTACACTAACTCTGATTATGCAGGACATGCAGATAGTAGGAAGTCCACTTCCGATTATGTATTCACCTATGCTGGAGGTGCTGTTTCTTGGATGTCTAGGGTGCAGATGTTAACCCCAACATGAAGAAAGCAAAAAGAAGTGGAAAAGACGCAGGGCAAAGGCGGAAAAAGGTAGCCCGACTGAAGAAAGAAAATGAGAAAAGGCCAAAAGCGCAAGGGCAACCTTAAAAGTCCAAGGCAAAGGCAAAAGGGGAAAGGCGCGTTTTAAAATAAAAAGGCGCACCCTGAAATCTTGTAAAAGAGTGCCGGGCTCTCACGTGTGCAGTTTGTAAATGTAGACGGGCGGCGGAAAGGAAGCTAGGAAGATAGAAGGATAATGGGAAAAAGGGCCTAGGCTATGGCCGGCCATGTAAAAAGGGAAAAAGGAGATGACCGCCCAAAAGGGATTTAGGGTTTTGTATATAAAGTTGAAAAGTGAATGAGAAGCTCATTCTTGTGTGTGGCCAAAAGTAGCTCTCCTCTTCTTCTTCTTCTTCTTGTTCTTGCTTGCTTGAGCTTGTGCTTGAGAGAGGGAGTGTGAGAGTGTGAGGGAGTGAGTGTGTGAGGGTGAGGGACCGAGGAGGAGAAGCTCTCCATCGTCTCCTCTCTTCTTCTCTTCTCTTCTCTTCTCTTGTCTTACTCGCGGCAATGGAGCTTGGAGCGTGGAGCTTGAGGATGGAGCTTGCTTGAAGCTTGCACTTGGATCGTGGAGCTACCAGAGTGTGCGGGAGAGGAGGTAACTCGAACGGCATGAAGGTAAGCTCACTACACCCGTAGATATGGATGGCGCGTCGGCTATGTGAGAGGTAGCCATTAGTGCTCGGCTTGGAACGCTTGAATCAATAAGCGGTCCGTGGGTCTTGGCGGTTGAGTAAAAGCTCCCACATTTTGGTTCCGTTGCCGGGACCAACGGATTCAAGCCTTGAGCGCTTGCGTGCTTCGAATCGAGCATCAAAGTAAGGGTTTCCCTGAACTGGTGCTTGAGATAGGTAGGAAGGGAGGGGGTTGAAGATGGTATTCGATCTCCTTGGTAAGTAGGTTTTTGCTTTCTGTGATTTATGTTGTGGAATGGAGTAGTATAGGTATTTATTTTGTGATTTGGATACATTTAGGGTAGGAAAAAACAAAGAAAAAGAAGAAAAAAAACAGACAAACAGCAGGGTTTTCTGTTGCTGTATAACAGGCTAAAACAGAGAAACAGGGGACCAGATTCAAGTTCTGGGTAAGATAGGGACAAGGAACTAGCTGTGAGGTTCTGCAGTGCTCAAAAAGGACCTTAAGAGGCCTGGGAGGCAAGGACAGACCTCATTTCCTTGGTTTGCCTTGTGTGTGAGAGAGAGAGAGAGAGAGAACTTCTGGTTCACAGGACGAGGAAGCGCTGCCCCGATTCCTAGGCGCCGGTGATTCGTGCTGCTCCAGGTGAGTCTGGTGTTTTCCAACAAGTGCTCTGATTAGATCTAGAAAGCCTGTGGTGATTTCGTGCACCAGACAGTGAGGAGGGGACAAACGCGCGGGAATCGCGCCCGCTGTCGACGCACTCGGACCAACTCGCTGTGGTCGGACCACCCGAGTTCGGGAGTCGGACCGTCCGATCCCCAGAATCGGACCAGCCTAATCGGACGTGCCATGTGGCACTCGGACCAACCCGTCCGATTTTGAGAATCGGACGCTCGGACCAACCCCGTCCGATTTTTGAAAACGGACCGCTCGGACCAATCCATCCGACTCGGACACTCGGACGAGTCCATAATCGGACCACTCACAATCGGACCAGACCGTCCGATTCCCAGAATCGGACCACCCTGTCCGATCCGATTCCCAGAATCGGACCACTTGAAAATCGGACCACTTTTTGATCCGAGTCCCAGAATCGGACGTGACCAAAATCGGACCACTGGTCCGATCGGACCCACCCAAAATCGGACGTCCGATTCCGATAATCGGACTCCTGAAAATCGGACATCTGAAGAATCGGACAAAAAAACTGTCAAAATCGGACAGGTGTCTAGAACACAGAGTCTGATACACCTAAACCCCGAGATCGACCCCTAAGGCTACGTAGAGCTGAAGGCACATCACAGATCCATAACCGAGCTAGAATTCAGAGCACGTAGCTCAAAATTTGGCTATAAACGGTCCTCCAAATTGCATATGTCGTCTACCGTAACGGCCCTGCGGGCCGGGGGGGACTGCCCCCCCTGGACCCCCGCAGAGGGGGCTCTACCCCCTCCGCACCTCCCCCGAGTAGGTTGGAGAGAAAATGCGCGCCGTGACAGGTCTTCCAATTTGGACCCTAGTGAAGTAATGGCTCTACACCAGCATGGAGTCTCACTTGCAATAGAGCAACCAAAAGCCCATACCCGAATAGAGACAAACAGAGACCCTAGAACCTCAATGGGCCAATCTAGCCATCAAGGGCAAAAAGGCCACGCCACGAGAACACAAAGACATTGGGTTCATACCATGTCTAGTCAGAGTGAAATGCAACATCAGCAAGCTGCAAATGCCAAGATGACTAGACATGACACTCTTGACGAGAGATGTACCTTGAATAGCACTGCACTGACGATCCAAGACAATAGTGGAGAATCCACATCTGGTCATGCAGTCGAGAACTCAAGGGCATCTATTAGAAGGCTTAAATTTACAAGCCAAGACCCGGAAGATGAAGACATAGTACCACCTGCTTATCTTAGGGTCAAACTCACCGCGAAAAGAGAGCATACTATCGATGCTCTAATTGATGAAGGAGCAGATTTTAATATCTTGACCTATGAATCATGGACCCAACTAGGCCAACCAGAGCTCACACCGACCAGTGCAACTCTTCGCCCTTATGGGGGACACCCACAAGCACTCATAGGGAAGTGCAAAATCCTTGCAACAATTGAAACGGAAAGCTTGCCTATCCTATTTCATGTTCCTCCAAAAAGTGCTAGCTGCAGGAAAGAAACCCTCCTAGGAAGACCCTTCAAAAGGGCGACCAAGTGTGAGGCTGACTATGTAGCACAGAGGATACACCTGACACTACCGGGTGTGAGGATAGTCACCACCTTTGGCAAGGGTGACCTCATCAAACCTCGAGGGAAAGGCAAGGAAGGTGCTGACATAACAGTCAAGCCTACCAACGAGGGCAAGGATTTGTTGGAAGAGTTGATACAAGCACAGGTCGAACAACGAGGACCAGTGAGTGAGGCCATGCTTGAAACAAAAAGGTCAAGAGACAATGCCAAGGACAGGCTTTGGACTTACAAATATCGAAGAAGACCCCAAAAGAAGCCCAAGCCTTATAGACGGAGGCGTCGATGGAGGGCCAGCACAATGCCACGATGGATATCCAAGGCATTGCTTCGGGCTCAAGGGTATTATGCAGGCAACCGATGGATTTGGGTGCCAAAACCCCTTGCCAAACCTCCCTGGTCGACTGAAGGCCAGAGTGCATCAAAAGCAACGAAGCACAGGAGGAAATCTAAGAGAAACTCTAGGTCTCAAGGTAAGAAACCGGACATGAGTGTCCGAAAGAAGGAGCCTCAGCCTAGCATGCTAAATAGACAGAAATCATATGTAGCCATTGAGCATGCATCAGTGCCCAAAGAGCCTTTGATTCCCCAAGGGGAGAACAAGCATCCCGGGCGCAACATTGCTCAAGGCAAGGTTGATCGCTCAACAAAGCAAATGGCACAATCATCTGATAGCCTCGAGCAAATCTTTCAGCGAGTGCCAAGTCCACCTAAGAGTCCTAGATCTCCTACAGCCTCTTTTTCCAGACGGACACAGGAAGCACCACAGCAGTTGTCAAGGGCGACTGCTCAATTCCAATCTCTACCTCCATCTAAGCTTCCAACCGTCAAAGAGGCGGGACATGATGCCACATGTACCTCTCGACCCAAGGATATGCCTGAGCCACTTAATGCGACTAGATCAGCTCCTGTTCGATCTACACAAATGAGTGCTCAAAGGCCAATGAAAGACACAACCACCTTTGATTGCCCTAGGGACTTGACACCACAATCCACCAAGGGTAGCCAGTCCACTGAACTGGTTGCTACTACTTCCAATCTGGGATCACAGCGGTCACAGCCCTTGGCCGTGACGATGCCCCTTGTGGAACGTGTCCTTAGTAGTTTACCTGTGAAGGAGGTGTCGCAACCAAATCCCTCAACAACTCCAGCGCTTTCAAAGTGCCTAAAGCCTAGGCCGGAGGAGTCAAACGCAAGGGAGTTGGTTGAAAAGCTAGACTCTCCGAAAAGGGAGGCAGTTGTGCCCTCACAACCGGGCAAGGCTATTCAGCAAACCGCGGCTATGTCCCATAAGGACACACTAGAGAAGGGAAATGCTGAGGCCCGACCAAGCACATCAACGGTCGATATAGCCCAGGGTCCTGAGTCGTCGAGAGAGGCACCTTCATTGACCAAGAAAAAGAGGAGAAAGCAGAGAAAACAACAACATATGCAGGTGGTTGTGGACCCAAAGAACATTGAGACGAAGAGCACTGGAGAGCTGATGAATAAAGCATCGAGTCCATCCACCAATGAACTCATTGATGCCTCTCCTAATAGCGGTGAAATCCCAGACACATCCGTGTGTTCTGAGAAACCAAAGCAATCGTTGCCATCAACAGTTGCTTGCAACACTCTATCCACTGATAATAGAACCCGCATTGATAAATCAAGAGTGGATACAACGCTGTCACAACAGGGTGACAAATCTATACCAATCACATCCGAGAAGAACCATGACGAAATAACAACAAAACCTCAGGAGAAACGTGAGAACCCCAAGGGCACAAGGAATCCTAGCGTTGACCAATCTTGCTCATCTAGGCCTGAGCCCCCAGCCATGCTAAAGCCTAAGGAAACTCTTAGAACTTTGCATGAGATAGCAACCGAGCAAGCCCTCGCTGAACATGAGTTGGAGGCTAAGCTCAAAGTGGTCGCGCATATCTACGTCCTTGCGGACATGGGCACGATCCCCAAGGAGCAGCTTGGAGACTACTTGACCTTTCCTCTATCATGGGAAGAACAAGAACATCTTAACGGGCACTATGACAGGCTCCTGCATGAACAGATGCGACTCATCCCTGACGAGGAGGCTGATGAACTACGCTTAACCGTCACGTTCAATGAAGTGCTCTGCCGACCGAATCTCGTAGACCTAGAGCTACTAAAGCGACTGTCAGCAGGCCAGAGTCAATTTGAGCAGCGTTGGTGCGAAAGCCGCATCGTAATGGCCGAACTAGGGGCTCAGATCATGACGGTCTCAGAAGAGCGATTGGCCAAATGGCGATCCCAAAGGGACCCAACCTATGTGGCACCAACGTCCCTTCGAGTACTCACTGACATTCGGGGTACAGACTTAGTTGGGACTAGGCTACAGGGCCCTTTGATTGATAAGGTTCTCACCGAAGAGGAGTTACATATTGCCAGTAGACTCGGTCAAGGTTCCATGCTACTCGACGTGGCAAAATATCTATCAGTATTAAGTCAGCTGCCACGAATACTAGATGCGTGTGCCATGCTCCGGTACAACCCCGAGTTCTACACTTGGTTCTTATCCTCGTGATGTGACATGGATTCGTAGATATGTATATAAATAAACACTGATTTTTGTGTCACCTTGTATAAACAATATCAACACACACAAGTAATGATAGTCAAGCGCAGGGAGAAGAGTTGGTTCTAACAGGCTAACCTCCTCAAGCCCTCTTCTCATCACACATTTACTTGTCATGTGCGCTTGATAAACCACACTAAAATCCCTTCCATGCGAACAATTGTACCCTGTATCAAGGTCTAACCCTTGGTTCACACCTTGCAGGTTTCCTTTTTTAGCGGAACGCATGGAGTATCATGGAGATTTGGCTTGCAAAGATGCTCTTCGCAAGAGACGGGAGCATGTGGCACGCGCCCCTCCACCAGAGCGCTATGTGCCCACCATCAAGAGGTATGCCAAGAAGCGGGGCCCTAAGCGACATTGCCCAGGGCGAAGGCCGCAGAATACTCGAGTCAAGAAAGTAGAGACTCGAAACCTGCAACAGGCCGCAGTACTAGTGGTACGCACTCCCAGCTCTCGCACGGGCCCCAGACGCTCTAAGGTAGAAAAGGCAGCTCGGGAAAGAGATGAATTTAATGAATTATTTAAAGATATTCTGGAGACGGTAGCGGGCCGGGATTACACCATTCATGTCCCGGCCGACATGTTCCCTGCTCACCCCCGCGGGAGTCCCACACCAGCAGAGCCCCCATCACCTGGCCATCCAGACTCGCCCCGCCTCGTACAAATCGAGTAGCCCATAATGCATAAGGGGCTTATCAAATGATAACTGGCCAGGACTTTTTTGTTTTTAAATGGTTGAGTGTTCCCGACTTGTTAAGTGTTGACATGTTCCTGACTTGTATGAACTTATCATATCTGCGTTTAATATATGCTACGCCTTTAGCAAAAGAAAAAGCTAATCAAGCGCAGGTGATAAATGTCTAGTCAACACCATAGAATTCAAATAAGTGATGTCTCCTTGCATTGCACTGGTTTATTATAGTTGCGGCATACACAATGCATATGCTCTCATGAAGCGACAAGTGGATGCAGGATAATACAGGTCCTTGTGCGAAAATGTTCAATACCCAATCACCACAACACCCACAACCCCACAACGAGCCGCGACAAAGACACGCTGCCGAAAGCACCCTTGCCAACCGCCCACATTGCATGGCCCACAAAACATTCCTGGGCCATGCCCCTTTCTGGGTCAAGCTCTATAGTTGGCTCACGGCAGTCGTTACCTCAATTGTACCCACCTCGCATGTGCCGCAAGGAGGGTTGCAATATCTCAAGTGTATCTCCCCCTTTCGCCAACTGCTTCTCTAACAATGAGGCTAGGGCACCATCATCATTGTACTATTCATTTTCTGAGCCTTCGAAGCTTGACATTTTCCAACCCATTGAAAGGCTAATAGCCTCAACATATTGTAATGGTTATACTCAGGCCAAAAAAAAAAGAGAAAGAAAAAAAAAAAGGAAAAAGAAAAAGAAAAAGAAACAAAAAGAAAGAGAAAGAAAAGGAAAAGAAATGAATGGAAAAATAAGAAGCACCCACGATCACAGCACAGCACCTAGGGGTCCTCAAATTAGGTACGTCTGGTGACCTTGGTCGACCGGCTTCGTCCCTAGTCCCCTAGCCCCCTACAATCACCCACAATTGTTCAGGGCACATCAAGGGCAGGACATACCTGGGGAGCTTGTCTCGCCTAGGGTTAGACCTGTCACCCTGACCCACTTGCACAATTTTCTTTTGCACTCTGCCTTAGTACCATTGCAATCAGTTTGATCGGCACCGCACGATTGGCTATGAAACGTACACCGTACTCATCAAGCAAGTCCAATAGTTTTCAGCTACTGAAAGTGCGGTGTCCTTGTATTCCATTATGCTACATCGTGCAGTCACAATGCAAAGGATGTCTTATATACCTTCACGCGTACTCCTTCTCCACATAGACACCTTTGCCTCATCCACGCATTGTTATGAGAAACTAGCTCGCGGTCTTCTAACTATGTAATATCTAAGTATGCACGAGCACTCACATAATATTTGCACCGAAGTATATCCACAGTTTGGGTCCTCAAGTGCAGGACAATACTCTCAGCTTGCTTAGAGTTCGACCTGTCTCCCAAACTAATCAAATATGTCTTGTGCACGATAAGAAGACTAGCACTACCCCTTAAGGAGAGACCACATGTGAGGTTTTCCAATTGCAGGTATAAGGTGTTGTTCGCTCTTCATCAAAATCTGACTACTTATCCCTTACCATTCGACAAGCCCGCAACGAATCATCATGTGCAGAATCCCCAACAAACTACCACTTGTGCTGGCCATCAATTCAATCCCCAACACAAAATAGCCCTACCACCAACTCCAACAACCTTCCACCAGCCACCTTGACCACCAACACGCCTCGACGGAAACCACAGGCGGCCTTGTCACCCACGTCTTCGGTGCATGCTACAGCCTGCTACCTACGACGGTGAGTGCCATGGGACTGGCACTCGTCTAGGAGGGGGGTAATGTTAACCCCAACACGAAGAAAGCAAAAAGAAGTGGAAAAGACACAGGGCAAAGGCGGAAAAAGGTAGCCCGACTGAAGAAAGAAAATGAGAAAAGGCCAAAAGCGCAAGGGCAACCTTAAAAGTCCAAGGCAAAGGCAAAAGGGGAAAGGCGCGTTTTAAAATAAAAAGGCGCACCCTGAAATCTTGTAAAAGAGCGCCGGGCTCTCACCCGTGCAATTTGTAAATGTAGACGGGCGGTGGAAAGGAAGCTAGGAAGATAGAAGGATAATGGGAAAAAGGGCCTAGGCTATGGCCGGCCATGTAAAAAGGGAAAAAGGGGATGACCGCCCAAAAGGGATTTAGGGTTTTGTATATAAAGTTGAAAAGTGAATGAGAAGCTCATTCTTGTGTGTGGCCAAAAGTAGCTCTCCTCTTCTTCTTCTTCTTCTTGTTCTTGCTTGCTTGAGCTTGTGCTTGAGAGAGGGAGTGTGAGAGTGTGAGGGAGTGAGTGTGTGAGGGTGAGGGACCGAGGAGGAGAAGCTCTCCATCGTCTCCTCTCTTCTTCTCTTCTCTTCTCTTCTCTTGTCTTGCTCGCGGCAATGGAGCTTGGAGCGTGGAGCTTGAGGATGGAGCTTGCTTGAAGCTTGCACTTGGATCGTGGAGCTACCGGAGTGTGCGGGAGAGGAGGTAACTCGAACGGCATGAAGGTAAGCTCACTACACCCGTAGATATGGATGGTGCGTCGGCTATGTGAGAGGTAGCCATTAGTGCTCGGCTTGGAACGCTTGAATCAATAAGCGGTCCGTGGGTCTTGGCGGTTGAGTGAAAGCTCCCACAGCAGAAATGCACGGCCCTTTCTACTACAGAGGCCGAGTATGTTGCAGCCACTGAGGCTTGCAAGGAGGCCATTTGCTTGGGTCGTTTGGTTGCTGACCTTGGTATTGATGCTATCCCTATACTATATTCAGATTCTATGAGTGCTATTCAGTTAGCCAAGAATCCGGTCTTCCATGCGAAGATGAAACAGATTGAGGTGAGGTATCACTTCATACGTGGGGTCGTTGAGGACAAGTCTGTTGACCTTGTCAAGATCTCGATTGACTAGAATCCTGCAGATCTGCTCACGAAAAGCCTCTGTACAAAGTGCTTTGCCTTCCTCAGGAGGTTGATGGGCGTGGGATGAGATGACGTCTTTCCTCATCCTGTTATACATGTGTACATATTGTACTGTCTTTTTTTCTTTTTTATTTTCACTCCTCACTAGGGCAGATTCGCCTTTAAGTGGGAGGTTGTTGGGGGTAAAGGCGCCTCTGCCTAGCCGCCCGTGTATTACTACACTGACAGTCACCGCCACTGCACACTATAGGTGGTGGGCGCCCGTCACCATCACTTTATTCTTTATTCTTTTAATGATAGTTTGAATAAAGGAAGGCCCGGTCACACATTGTGACTGTTGGAGTTCCCATTTCTTGTCTCTCTCTTTCTTGCTCTTGCTCTCCCGCCATAGCTCTCGTATGCAAGCTTCGATCCTTCTCACCTTTCAAGTGGACCTGATAAGTCGAGTGTTTTCCTTATATGGAAATTTAAGACAAGAGCTAGATGTTGACATTTACTAGAGTTCGGTATTAGATCCTCGTCACACACCATTTTAGGGAAAATGGAGATGAGATTTCGCCTTATAGATAGAGTGATACGGGGTTTTGAAATGTGGGTGATGTTTATGAGCCATCATGGGTTTCTAAGCTAATGTAGCACACATGCACCCCTCATCACTCACTCACTATGAACCAAGTGTAGCAATTGACTTGCTCTTAGTCTCAAAAGATTACAACCTGGTGGATTGAGGCTAAGCACTTCACCCTGTTTGCCCAGTTAGATGATTATTCTTGTGTAGTGCGGATGGCGGCACTTAGGATAGTAGACCCTAGATGACTACCAAGCATCATCTTTCGTAATTAAGTGGTGGGTATATTTTAATTTATTTTTTATATTCTAAAATACTATCTCTTTAGTGTTTGAGATAATGCACTATCATGAAATACCACTTTTGGAGTGATGTACCAACGTATCGCCTTTAAAATGCAATGTGTAATTCTTGAAATGTTCCTGTTTTTTAAGCTTAATCAATATGAGAAACTAAACGTAATAATAATCTTGTATCTAAAAAGGGGATACACAATAAACTTTTTAAATATATCGTATAAGTGTAAAAAGGGGATCATATGACTCTTGCACAAGTTGTAGATAGGGGGTTTTTCTAAGATTCTTTGATCATAGGTGACCTGTCTCCTTTACAAAGCGTAAACTCCTTGGGCAGCCTGGTCACGACATGAAGGATTCCATACCTTCTCCATCCTTTTCTAGGGTGTTGCATAAAAGCCTAGCACCATAGCTAAATAGATGAATGTAGACATTAGGATGTTTTTCACTATCACTAGTCTTTCCATGAAACTAAGTTGGCTCCACTTCTTGATCTTTCCAACAGCTTCTTTTCAAGTCACTAATCTTTCTATGAAACTAAGTTGGCTCCACTTCTTGGTCTTTCCAATAGCTTCTCTTCAAGTCAACCAACTCTCTATTTCATTGAGAAAGATATGCTAACAAGGCAATCAAAGTATCTAAAGACATGCTTAGGATCAATAGTCTTAAAACCAAGGTTCTCCATCCATACCTTTGGGTTAGCCTAGGTCAAGAAAATCAATTCTCTCTTTGGTTGTTCATAGCTAAGAAAATTGGTTATACCAAGCTTGACAACATATAAAACTAGTTGTAAACTTCCAACAAATTCCTCATAGAACTCTCCTATGCTACAACCATATTTGAGTTATTAGTGCACATTTCTTAATTATAGGTGGCTACTTAAAACAAACTATAGTGGGACAAGTGGATATCCTTGACTTATAGATCTCTATAGCAAGAATGGCTCAAAACGTAATCCCTTGACATTAATGAATGATTGGAGTTGGAGAAGAGCATTTGACTTATCCTTACAAAACCTCTCTCCTATCTCATGGCTTCCATAAGCTCAATAATAAAGTGTGAGCTAATACTGCTATGTTTGTAAGGATTAAATTTTGAATATAATCTTAAGATATGGTCCATTGACAAGATTAACTTCAGGATCACATCACGTATCTTCCTCCCTTATTAGACAAAACCATGCTATTGTAGATGGATTATCTTTTCCACGATGAACTTGATTTTGTTGGCCATTACCTTGGATATCACCTTAAATGCTACGTGTAGCATTGCCAATGGTCTCCATTGAGTCATTCTTACCATACCTGGTGATTTGGTGATGAGTTTGATCACCACTTGTTAAATTCTTTGGGAAGATTCCATTAGTTTTGTGTCTTGTTAACTAAGCTGCAAAGATGTCGATCACACACCTCCCATAGATCTTGAAATACTTCAACCAACAATTCGAACAATTTTCCTTTCTTCATTTTGCTAGCTATATATAGCAATTCTTCCTAGGAGAAAGAACTCTACAGAACCAAGGCTTCTTTGTGTTGATCATTGGCTTCTCTATTTTGAGAAATGCTTCTAACTTCTTCTTATATCCTTGCAGTGCCATGGGCCAACTATCAACCTCAAATGATAGATATCCCATGAAAGAACCAAATATGTTAGCATTATCCATGAGTAGTTTGCCATCATAATTCTCAATTGTAGCTATGAATGCCCTTTTATGCTTTATCTCAAGAGTGTTAAAGAAGAAGCTTATGGAGACATTGCCCACCACCATCCACTTCCCCTTCAATTGCACTTTCATCCTTTCAACCTCTTGCTTCTCTTCATCCTCCTTGAAATGCTTATTTCCTTTGAGCAATTGACATAGAGCCAGATCATTAGGGTGCTCACATAGGAGCCAAAAAGCAAAGCATGTTTGCATCAAGTACACAATTAGCCTCCTTCCTCTTCACCTTCTATCATTGTGTTTACATAGAACTGACATAGAATTAGATCATTAGGATGCTCACAAAGAGCCAAATGTAAACCACGTTTGTATTTAGCATACAATTAGCCTCCATCATCCTTCACATTCAATCATCATCTTTACCTTTCTTTCTCATTGCTCTGGTGATTGTTGCAATGCATGTTCCATTTCAGTACTAGTCATTAGTTCTAGTTCTTGCAGTCTAGCACACAATTGATATAGAACCAGATCATTAAGGTGCATGTTCCATTTCACTACTAGTCATTACTTCCAGATCTTGCAATCTAGCACACAATTGACATAGAACCAAATCATTAGGGTGCTCACATGGGCCAAAAGTATATCATGTTTGCATCTAGCTCACATGGGCCAAAAGTAGATCATGTTTACATCTAGCTCACAATTAGCCTCCATAATCATTCACATGTTATCATTATCTTTACCTTGATTCTTCATTGGTTTGGTGATTGCTACAATGCATGTTCCATTTCACTATTGACCAATATTTCTAGTTCTTGCAATCCTCCATTCCACATTTAGCTGATTCATAAAAGCCTCAATTGCCAAGGCCAATACATTGAATAAAAATGGGGAGGCATAATTAATACCCTCATCTTGCACAATAGCACATGTGTGTGAGATCTGATGTAATGAAGTTTGAGAGTACCATGACTATGCATCCTTTTGACGCTCACCAACCCCCATGAATAAGATTAATATAATCTTACTTTGTTGCTCTCTAAGTGTCACCACAATGCTTATTATGCTAGGAAAAGGGAGGTTTAGAACCATTATTGAAGATTTAAGGTTGAGTCAACTAGATTCCCAATGAGATCATCCCACCTCTCTCTCTCTCTCTCTCTCTCTCTCTCTCTCTCTCTCTCTCTCTCTCTCTCTCTCTCTCTCTCTCTCTCTCTCTCTCTCTCTCTCTCTCTCTCTCTCTCTCTCTCTCTCTCGTACCAACATATTAGCTACTCCATGTCATATGTTCTTCTTCGATAGGATAACATTCCAATTTCCTAGAAGGATATGTTTGCATAATCCAACTCTATATCCATTTCTCTCAAACATCTTGCTATCTTTGTTGATGCATTTGAGTTGTAGATAGAAAATGCATAGATTTTCCTATGTCCATCATGATACTTGCCACCCCAACACTCCCAACTCCCCTCTTATAGAAAAAACACAAAAAACACTAGGATTACTACACATCAAACCCATTCCCTTAACTCAATTGTGCCTAGTATATGTGCAATATATTGAGACCACATAATATAGACAAATCACAACTCACAAATGACATTAGAAACATCTTATCAAAAGTTCCAAGCCTTTTTTTGACTAACATAGAAGACAACACAAATGAACATGCCACTCACCCATAAAATTAGAACACATGATCATCCTCCTCTAATAAAGATGGCGATGGGAAGAAGATTTGCCAAAGAGATTCAAAACATTAATCCAACAGTCGAAGAATTGCTATAAAAGAGGAATCATAGAACTATCACAAAATGATCACGCATCAAAGCTACATTTGGTTAGAAAAAACAATGGAGAGTATAGACCTTGCATATACTTTTGACTCCTTAAAAACATCACACAACACCTTGTATATCCATTTCCAAGATTAGATAAACTATTGGATGATACAAGACAATGGAGATATGTTACTTCATTAGATTTGGCAATTGAAAATTGAGATGGATAATTCATTTGATTAGTAAATGTTGATCATTCATTAAAGGATGGTGAGAATATAGATCATGAGTAGGCAAACAACTTCTTAGAGGAGATCAACTTGTTCCAATAGTTGAACTATTCCAAATCTGTTCTGGAAGTTAGGTATAATTGTGTAATCTTGAAATATAGATAATTGAGAAAAGTTAGGCCTAGAATATAGAAGTTCTTTGAGAATTCATATGTAAAATTGTAGATCGATATGGAATATCTTATGCCATGTCATCCCATGATAGCTTTTCTCCATCTGTAAATCATGATAATTTTTTGTCTAGAACAGATACTTTGTTTATTCTTGTTCTTGCGCATAGGCAGTTTATTCTTGTGCAGGGGTAAGTTATTTTTGTGTATAGATACTTTGTTTTCTATCAAGAATTGTATAGAACTACCTTGCATAGGTACTTATTTTTTGTCAATCATTATCTAGAACTACCTGCCATAAGTACCTTTTATTCTGTCTAGAACTAGCTATAAGGATATTTCTTCAACATCACCCCTCCCCCCTAGTATAAAAGTACAAATGCATACACCAAGTTTGTTCCTAAAAATGATGAATTTATCTAGTCCAAGTAGCCTTGTGAAGATATCTACGATTTGATCATGTGTGGAACAACGAGGGGTAGAAAATAAAATCAATTTCTTGATTCAAGTCTTTCTCTCAAGTGAAATGGTAATGTATCTTAATATGTTTAGTCTTGCTTACAATATAGGATTATTAGCAATGTAGATACTTGAGATATTATCATAGAAAAAGTGATATTAACTACTCCTCTATATCTAGCTTCAATAGATGATAATGCACTTGTAGACCACTTCTTACTTGTGACAAGTTGATCATACAACTTTCCAATGAATATCAATATCCTAAAGTAGACCTTCATCCTCAATATTCCTAGACCAATTAGCATTCATGTATCCAAATAACTTCAAGGATAAAGTAAAATTGTAGTGCTATCCAAAATTTGAAGTACCTTTAACATATATAAGTGTCCGCTTGGCTCCAATCTAGTGAGTTTGCTTTGATTCATGCATGAAATGGTTGGCAACACTTACAACAAAGGCATGCTTAGGTTGTGTTATGTTAGCTAGCTTAAGCAATCAACCAATTGCATGTAAAGATTGTCATCTATAGGTTTTGATCCATAATCTTTTATAAGCTTAAGATTGACTTCCATTGTAGTACATACTAGTTTATAGGATTGTAGTTAAACCGTTTCAAGATATCATTAGCATACTTATGTTGACAAAGAAAAATGTGATTTGCATCACTTAAGACTTCAAGCCCAAGAAAGTGTTGTAATTCACCAAGATCTTTCATATCATATTCCATTTCTAGTTGATGTTTGATAGTATCAATGCTTGTAAGACTGCTATTGGTAATATGAGACATCAATATAGAGAATGGTTAGTGTGGTATCCTAACCTCTTGCTTTATGTAGAAATTAGGATCAACATTGCTATTCAAAATCCATGAGCTTACAGGAAGGATTTTATCTTAGTTTACCAAGATCTAAACCCGTATAAAGACTTCTTCAACCTACATACCTTGTGTGGATAGTTGTCATCTACATATCTTAGTGCCTATTGCATGTACACTTATTCCTACAAATCTCTAGTAGAGAAAATATGTTTTACATATGATTTGGTGTATGGGCCATCATAATGACTTGTAAGGGCAATCACAAATTGCCATCATTGTGACTAGATAAAAGGTTTCATCATGATCTTTGCCATATGTTTGAGGAAACCCTTTAGCACATAGCCTTACTTTGTATCTATTGATTGTATGATCAACATTCAACTTAATTCTGTAGACCCATCTACATCCAATGGTCTTCTTACCCTCTAGTAGATTCATAAGTTCCCACATATTATTGTCCACAAGAGCTCTGTATTCTTCATCCATGGTTGAATTACATTCTTCCTTTATGCACGCTTCATTGTATGATTGAGGTTAATGATGGAAGAGAATTTTGGTATAAATGCTACATGTGTTGTAGCAAGATTGGCATGAGAGACTCTTATAGATGTTTTGAGGATTGGTTATACTAAATTTTCAATTGTATTCTTTGGTTTTTCATTTGATTAGACATCAACATTTTCATGAGCTAAAGTAGAGGCTACATTTTTTGAAATATGGTTGCCATGTGGGTAATCTTTATGATAGGGACTGGGTGGGCCTAAATACCACCCACCATCTTTATCATCTCTTGAGACAAAAAACTTTTTAGAGTTAGGATCATACAATCTATAACCTTTAGCTCGAATAGGAGGAAATAACTAGTAAAGATGCATTTTTGGGATTTAGGATCAAGCTTTCTTCTTAACTTATCATCAATATGCTTGTTTGCAACACAACCAAACAATCCCTAATGAGATACATTAGGTTTTCTACCTACCTATGTCTCTTTTGGAGTGACATTTGTAAGTGCTTCTATATGGCTTCTATTCATGAGATATAGTGATGCATTTATAGCTTCGACCCAATAAGTATTTTGAAAATTAGCATAATTAATGTGGACCTAGCATGCTTGACAATAACTCTATTCTTCCTCTCTACAACCTCACTTTATGGAGGGGTATACTTGCAACTATATTGTCTTCTTATACCATTTTTCCAATAAAATTCTTCAGATTTCTAGTTGATATGATAAATCCATACCTTTCTTCATAAGTCATTAACAAAAGCGATAAAGTACTTACAACATGCTAAAGATGTTTTTTAACTTGGTCCCCATATATCGATATGGATGATTTCAAGTCCTTTCTTTGCTCTATAGGTGCTCTTCTTGAATTTTATTTTTATTGCTTCCCAAACTAGCAGGAGGAACATGTATGGTTGCGTTTATTGAACTAGGGTATGGGCAATCCTTCAACTAGATTCTCTCTCTAGAAATGCATGATTCTTATGCTGCGCTATTACATACAAAGGCTCAAAGGATCTTCCATTAGGGTTTGGCTGGAGCCCCAAGAGGAGCACCAAGGAAAAGGGGATTCTACTGCAAGAAAATCTATCTTGTAACATCAACAAGCTTTTATTTCATTCTTTTGATCATCAAAACAAAAAAAACAGCAAATCTTCATGCAACATCATAGTAGATATCTCCCACGGATTTGATAGAATCAACCATAATCTTCAACATCTTCATAAAATCCATCAATCGAACAAAGAACACAAAAGAATACACCATCTTATGAATGGAAATCAATCACATAATATTCATCTTCAATATCTTCATAGTTCTCTCTCTCAATCTCTCACATACAATTACACTGTTTTGATAAAATGGACTATCTCTGGCTCTCTCTCTGTCTCTCTCTATCAATAGTACATCATATCCTCACTACAATACTCTCATAATAACTCTCAATAATCCATCTTAGGTCGTGGATGCACCTCCCAAGAGGTATGTCTGATATGAAGAGTCACCAGAGCCACTACAGTGTCCTTTCACAACTCACTACTGTCATTGTCACTCAGTCTTCTCTTCAGTCTTCAGCAGCTGCTTCTTCCACTTGTTTTAGCTCTTTTGAACTTAGATTCATTCTTTCCAAAAGTTAGAAAACTTTTCCAAAGTCACACATACATTCTACAAAACACTTACAGAAGTTCTACAAAACAGTACAGTACAGTACCAGAGCAACTACAATACAGTTACAGTACAGAGACAAAACAGAGATAGAGACTCTACATAAGGTCTACAGAGGGTTATAGAAGGTCATTAGAACCTCATAACTCATACTCAAACCATTCCATACTATAAAAAACTATTCAATAATCTTCCAAAAGATCTCAATCTTCATCAATCGTCAATCCATGCTTCATACAGAAGACAATCAGAACAAAACATAAGTTATACAGAACCAATCAGAAGCTCAACAGAACATCATAGAGCTTCATATCTCCACTGAGAATCATCATGAACTTCCAAAAAATAATCAATATCATCCAAAACACTCTCAAATACTTCCATTAACAACCATACATCACTCTAAATCCATCAAAAATTAATCATTCAGACCTCAAAAACAACAAAAATCAGTCAAAAATTCAGTCTTTTTCCACTCTCAATATATCCCCACACTTAGAAAGGAAGCGTCATCGCGACCTAAGGAAAAGAAGAATATAAGTTCATTAAAGAGCTCAATTTTATCTTCCGTAGGATCTTCAATAATCTCTCCAAACCACGACCCCAACTTATCACCTTTATCTTTAGAAAAAACTACTAAAGGAAAACTTCGTTATTCATTAACTCATCTGATAATCATTTAAAAATCATAACAAATTTGTAAAGGATATGAGAGGTTCTCTTCATCTTTCCACCATAGGCGTCCATCCACCATCAATAGCTTGAAAAGAGCTCTCGAACAAATTATTCTCAATCAGCACGATCTCATCACATACAATTAATCCAAAACACATACACAAACACTAATACAACCATCTGAATGACACCTCCAAAAAGAGAGATATATCATTAAGAATCATCCAAAATACATTGCCAAGGCATCAATGAAGGTGATCTCTTTTGAAGGCTTGGTGGTTTCGAAAATGATCCACGGAGAAGGATTCATCTACAAATGTCTTTGGAGGATTTTGAAAGAACTGCAGGCAACACATCCTTTCTAGCAAAACAAGGTATCTGCTAGGTAGACATAGGGCATGAAAATACAGGGTGTATGCTAGATACCAAGCAAAATGAGTTGTCAATCTCACTGAAGGATCTAGAGATTGTGAATATTGGTGAGCAAAATGAATGTAGCTCTGGTATGCTTGACTGGCAATAGTCCACTCCCCTAGAATTATTGGCCAGTTAATCTGGGGTCCTGTAAGAGAATCAGTTGAGCTCCATCCTCTTCTTTTGGAAATTTGCTGATCAAACCCTTCGTATTCACTAACCAACTGAGGGGGTTGAGAAATAGCAATGGCAGGAGATGGAAGTGGAATAAGTAAAAGAAGATGAAGAGATTGGTAGGAAAAATCATAAAAGGAGGAATAAGTTAAAGAAGGAGTGGCTAAAAATTTAAGGGAATCAGTTAGGAAAGGTGTTAATTGATAAACAGGAAAAGTAGAAGGTATATGGATAGATGGAGAAGGGGAAAATACTCTATCTTCGATAAAAGAAAAATAGGTAAATATGGGAATTTTAGGAAAAGATTGAGGTTGGAAAAGAAGAGGTAAGATTGCTACTGAATTGGTTTGATAAAGGGAAAGATAGGTATCATAGCGATGAGCCATTTGTTGGCAGTATAGTAGGCTAGGAACAGAGGGACGTAAGACAGATATTCTCTGATAGGCATAAAAAAAGGTTGAATCAAATGGATGGTTTTTGGAAAGATAAGCTAAGAGATCCACCCTTAGTTGGTTAGTGCTGTGTACATAGATAGAAGCTGTGTTCTGACGTTGATTCAGGACCACAGAATCAATCATTGAGTGCCAGGAATTGTCAGGGCAAGTAGACACTTTTGAGGAGTAACACTGGAACATGTCATCTATCTGCAACTTCAAATAGTTGACATACAAAACAGCTTGCAAAACCACGTTTCCCACATACCAAGCCATATCTACTTCATCTGGAATCAACAAATCACCTCGTAGATACATGTAAGATAGCAACATGGTATCCGTCGTCACAGAATCTTCAAACACTATACAAACCACTTCTGTCAGCAACTCAAGAGACCAAGCCCCACTCCAACCATCCTTTGGAAGAGGAAGATCCATCGTTGAAAGCTTCATATAAAAGGCCAACTTTTGTAATTGATAGTAGACAAAGAAAGAATGGTCCAGAGGAACATACTCCTGGAAATGCTCAAATGTAGACCATAACAAATCCATCCTGGACTGCAATCTTTCCACTTTATCTTGGAACAATGGACACAAGGTGGTCTGTCTATGGAGAACTGCCAAGTCTTGCTCAGAGATAGAAGGAATAATAGGAACATTGGGGCTTGGAGGAACAGACCGTGACTGCATCAGTTGGTCTTGTAACTGCTTGATTTGGGAAGCTTGTGATTCTACTGTGTTATGTGCAGTCTATAAGGCTGAGAGTTTTGCATCTAAAAGAGTCTTAAACTCTTGAGCTTCTTTGGATATCCTCTCTTTCTCCTCTTAGACTTTAGTGACCTTTGACTGAGCTTCTGTTAATTGAATCTTCAAAGAAGATATCTCTTCTCTCTGAGTCTCAATCATTTGGGTCTGTTGCTCCATCTGCTTAAATAGATCTGCAAGTGTGTCTTTAGCAGAGGCTAACTCTGAGGTTGCCTTATGCAACTGGTCTTTGGATTGCATCAGTTCTTCATAAAAAGAAGCATACAGTTGTTGAGCACAGGCTGTCCTGTTCAGTGAAGGGACTGGTATGTCCAAGGAACCCTCTCTATGTGCTCTGAACAAATTGTTACATGTGAGGTAAGCAGGGAGGTCACTGCCAGATGTAGTAGGAATTGTGACTGAAGGAAGAACTGAAGGAGTTTTATCAGCCACACGCTTCAAGCACTTTAGCTGAGTGACCAGTGGAGAAGGGGAATCAAGATCCTCTATGTCAATAGGTTCTAACTCTTCTAAAGGTGGTGGGATACTGGATCAGATGGAGGAGGTGGAAGCACACCCTTCTTTAGGCCAGAGTATGTCAAGAAAGCATATAGGTAGGAACCATATGTGACATTTGTAACATTTCCTCTGGTTACTTTGAGCTTGAAAATCTCATCGTTGGAGAATAATTGTCTAGCTGTAACAAAGGACTCTCCTTTGTAGGGAAGAGACAAAGCCTTCCCTAACCCTTCGGGTGTCAATATCATGGAAGCACCATGAATCAGGCCCGACTTCTTGCTATATGATGCAAGGAACTCATCACACAGGGATGGATCATCTGGAATCAGTGGAAATGAAGCAGCCACGAAAGTCGCAAGTCCTGCTTTTGCTATAGGCTCAAAAGCCAGTAGGGAAGAATAATCCCTACTGACCAGCGGGACATATTGGATAGGAGGAGGCACGTGAGGCGCCATTCAGATGGAGAACACACACACCACAACACAGACAATCACAAAGAATGCCTGCAAAACAACCAAAGGGCTATAAAAAAGAAATCAATCAAAAGGAAGGACACACACACACATATACGTAGCTAACCAATTTGCCACCCCAAACAACCCACATCCTAGAAAAAATTCGGCATGACCTCTACACATATACGACCGAAAACTTCATGCGATGTAACAAATAGGCACCCAAAACCCCGTATCAGGCAAGAAAGAAAGAAAACTACAAACCGCACCCGTAATCGTAACACATAGACAAACCAGAATACCATAAAAATGTACATCAGGACCTAACCATAACCTTGACCAAAAATTTCAACTAAGAGGACTTTATGCGCCCATCCCATGAAGCATGTTTATTAAAAGGGAAAAAAAGTGCAGTGAGGGGAAAATTATTTTAATGAAGGGTTCATTTTAAGAAATTATTAACAATAGGTGACATTTTATTACGTTATAAACCTTTATAAGAAAACGATGGTTTCTTTTTAAAATTTTAATTACAAATTATTAGGGTGAAATGGTGCTTTATCGAAACCCGGACTACGATTCCCAGACTGGGTCTCTAAATGCAAATTCATTAATTAAAAATTAATAGTGATGTGGAGCACTTTTTTACCACCGCGTACTTTTTTGTGACGGCTGGTTCATTTTTATTAAAAATTAAGGTGCCTCTTAAGCGCACGTAGCATGTGCAAAGTGAACGGGTGGTTGATTTTTATTATTAGAAACTGTGTGTTTAGCGCGAATGTATGTGGAAAAGGTGGGTGAAAAAATTAGTTTATTTTAGCAATTACTTGTGGTTAAGGGATAATAAAAATACATAAAACTCAAAAAATAAATACCTGGTAGGGGTGTGTATGCAATAAACTGAAGGCGCACAGAGTAGTCCCCCAAATGCAATGAATCCAGTCAAACAAAAACAAATACCACTCACTGAAAAAAAATACATCGCCTTAGTGTTTTTGTTGATTTTTATCTCATTTTTATTTTTATTTTGTATTTGATTTGTTTATGGTTTTTTTTTCTTTTCCAATTGTATTTTAGGTGTGTTTGTATTTTGTATATTATTTGGTTTGGTTTATTTATTTTTTTTCTTATTTTTTCTTTTTTTAAAAAAATAATTAAATCAAAATATATAACACATGAATATGTTATGAAGTGTAAGAGTGAATTTTCAGCCATTTAGCAAGTGTCAATAATGTATGTTAATTCATTCATGATTTTTTAACTAATTTTTTAAAATTAAAATTTAAAATGATTTTTTATGAAGTAAAGTATTAAAATTAGGGTTTTTGGCTTCAAATAATATTTTTGCCATTTATGAAAATATTTTTAATTAAGAAATTAGTGGCAAAAGAGACAAGGGGATTTGTGGAAATTTTTGGAAATTTTTTGAATTTATTTCTGAATGTTTACTAAATTTTAATGAATTTTACTCATTTTACATGTAGTTTTGAAGTAATTTTCAGATTTTTGAATTTTTTATAATTTTTTTAACTTTCCACCTTAAAAATATTCCAAATGATTTCAACAATATTGTTAAATTTAAAAAGAAAAGTAAAATTTTTGAATTTTAAATGAAATTTTGGAATTTTTATGTGTTTTTTGTTAATTTTTATGTATTTGCGGTTTGGAAAATAAAAGGCGATACTGGGGCTGCGTGTGAATAGCAAAGGATGACTGTGTGTGAACGGCTGACCGTAATACTCCACCGCACGGACAAGTCAGAAGCGCGTCCTCGCGCGTGAACGCCCGCTAGCACACCCGTACACAGCGAGAAAACAACGGAGGAGAAATGGCAGGAACGGGGGCTAACTGAGTAGATTAAGTTCATTAAGTGAGCTTAGTCAGAGAAAGTTGATTAAGTTAATTTAGTTGAGTAAATCAATTAGGTTAGTTAGGTTAGTTTAGTTTGTTAAGTTAGGTCAATCAAGTCAATCTGCTTACTTATGTTAAGTCTAGTAAATCAGGTTAGTCTAGTTAGTCAGGTTAACTAGGTTAGTCTAGTTAGGTAGGTTAAGTCTGGTTAGTTAGGTTAAGTCAGGTTACTTAGGTTCAGTTAGTCTAACTAGGGTTAGGGGTCTAACTAAAGGTAAGTTATTCTAACTAGGGTTAGGGGGGCTAACTGTGGTTATGTTAGACTAACTAGTGTTAAGTTAGGCTAACTAGGGGTTAGGTTAATTAACTGTAGGTTAGTCAATCTAATTATGGTTAGTTAATTTAACCAAGGGTGAGTCAGCTAACTAGGGTTAGGGTGGACTAACTAAGGGTGAGTTAGGGTAATTAGGGTTAGGGTAATCTAACTAGGGTTAGTTAACTAGGGTTAGTGGAAACTAACGAGGGTTAGTTAACTTAAGTAATGGTTAGTTTAACCTAACTAATGTTAGTTTAACTATTAACTAAGGTTAGGTTAGTTGTTACCAGGGTTAGGTTAGGTGGTTACTAGTGAGTGGGAGGAGGAGGAGGAAGATGGTGGAGGAAGAGTGTGAGGGTGGTGAAGGAGGAGGAGGAGGGGGAAGAAGAAGAAGAAGAAGGTGGTGGAGGAGGAGGAGGAAGATGGTGGTGGTGGTGGAGAAGAGGGAGTGTGACGGTGGCGGGGCGGGCTTCCTCGGGCGGCGTCACAAGGTGGTGAGGCGGCGTCACAAGGTGGTGAGGCAGCGTCAACAGCGTGGCGGTGGCAGCGTCGACGGCGGATAGGGCGGCTGACGGTGTTACCGGGCGCTAGGGCGGCGACAGGGTGGCGGGCCACAGCAGGAGGGGGGAGAGAAGAAGGAGCAGAAGGAGAAGAAGAAGAAGGGGAGCAGGAAGGGGAGGAGGAAGGGGAAGAAGGAAGGGAGAAGGAGGGGAGAAGAAAGAGCAAGGAGACGCGGATGAAACATCAGCAGGTAAGTTTTTTCTATTTTCTCGGTTTTTTCTTTTTCTATTTTTTTTATTTTATCTTTTTTTATTTTATCTTTTTCTCTTTTGCTTTGGGTGTCCTCCTGTGTTGTCTTTTTTTTTCTTTCTTTTTGTTTTTAGTCTTAGGTTTTTTTGTTTTTTTGTGTTTTTTTGTTATTATTTTATTTGATTAAATTTTGCTTATTTTATTAGGAGTATTATGATTTTTTATGTGTGAGTATGTTTAAATTGATTATTTTTAAAATTATAATTGTGTATATATGGTTTGTGGTGTGTTTGAATTTTTATGTGTTTGTTTTTTAAAAAATAATTAAAAGAAATTGAATAAGGATGGGCAAAAGAACGCACCTCCGTCCTGCGTGCATGAGCGGGGCAGGAGTAAAAAATTTTGTAGTGATAGGATTAAATGGGCAAGAATGGTGAAGCGCAAGCCACGGATGCTAAGGGGGCATCCCGAGGCACGTAAAACCAGAAACAAACGCGTTCACGCGTGACACGAGAAACGCGGTCACATGAGAAAAAGGAAGGAAAATTAATAAAATCCAAACCGTTCGTTGATTAAAAAATCTGTAAAAAGGAAAAATGTGTCGGGAGACGAGGGGAAAAGGATGGAAATATGCAACACTGGGTCCAAGGCAAAATCAGGGTGTTCACATGGGAAAAACACAAAAAAACAAACCCGAAAACACATACGAGTATTTCGAAAAATCCATGCATTGAAATGAAGTGCGAAAAGAAGGAAAATTGGGCAGAACAAGGTCGCCAACAACGCTATGATGATAAAACACAGTTTTGATCGTGATAGGATGCGTTCACATGGGAAAAACCCAAAAAATAGGCCTAAAAATAGACTCGAAAATGAATACAGGAAGAATCGTGCATCGGAATAGAGGATAGTAAAAATGAAAAATGTCTGAGGAGAAGGAATTCATAGGATTGACACATCAAAACTCAGTTGGAAAGGAATTAGGAGGGGTTCACGTGAAAAAAACACAAAAAATGCATCCGAAAACACTTTGAAAATTTAATAACTTAAAATCCGAAAGTCGGAAGAGGGGGATGGAAAAAAGAAAAAGTGGGGGAAAGGCTGGCAGGACACGGCTGTCAAATTAAACTAGAATTCCGATGAAAATAGGGCAGGGTCACATGGAAAAATGTGAAAAATAAGTACGAAAAGAGCCCGAAAACCCGCAAAAAATTAATAATGGATGAACTGTGTATCGGAATGACATGGAGAAAAAGGAAAAATGTCAGGGGAAAGGGGGAGGATAGAGCTGGCACATGAGATGAAGGGTCCGAAGTAATAAAGATGGGTTCACATGGAAAACTGTCTAATTTACGGGAATTGCTTCCAAAATTAATAACTTGAGAACCGTCTATTAGAACAGGGGTTGGTAAAAAGGAAAAATAGATAGTTCAAAGGGGCAAACATGACTGAAAGGTTGGATTGGGATTCCGGTGAACGTAGGGTATGTTCGCATGGAAAAATGTAAAAAACAAAGAATTAGGGCAAACGGTTAAGAAACAACCTAGGGACAGGGTGAAATAGAGTGAAAGGGTGGAGAAGGGACCCCATCAAGGTAAAATGAAGTCAGGGCATAGATGCATGATCATAGCAGGGTATATGCCTGGGGGTATACAACATAGACACGCAGGGACACGTCCCCACACTTAAGACCTTAGCAGGAAGGAAAAACCAAACATCAAGGACCTGGTACCTCACATTAGACTAACCACGATGTCCCTACACTTAAGATATAACCGTCACTAAGAAGCAGAAGGTGTAGGGTTAGAAAAACTTGACCCATATTGCCGAGGAGGAATGTCGACTATCGAGGTTGCGTCTGGTGTCGTTGTGTCGGCTGGAGGAGGTAACAAGGTGTCTTCACAGCACACGTCCTTTATCCTTTGTGGTAGGGACCATGTGGCAGCACCCAGGGAGGTAGCTAGTTGAATGAATCACATGAAATTCGTCGATGGCGAGGGATATTGCACTCAACTCACGATCACTCAAATGGAATGAAAAAACAGTCACTGGCCCCATTACTAATGTCACTCTAAGAAAATAATGATGAAAACCCAGAGCTCACACCCAGTTTAGGAATCGACAAGGGGATGGTGCAGAGAGAGTATGCCAGGGTGGTGCACAATTGATGGTGCATTAGTGCATCCAACCCCTCTGGTATATGTGCAAGCATGAAGGGTAGGGAGCCTTGCAGTGTAGTGTACAAAATAGAATGACATGTCCTGTGTTGATGGCAGAGACCCAACCTGTGGGTGCATAGGGGAGCGAGAACGTACCTGACTTCAATGGTCGCAACGCCTCTCAATCCTCACCTCTCGGTAATAGATTGAAGAAACTCCAGTCACACTCAGCCCACCCTCTGTCTCACGCTCTGTTGAAAGATACAGAGGGCAACCCATTCCTAAAACCCATTGATGTAATCCTCACTGTCACTTGTGCAGAGGTTGTATGCCTTGTGCGCAATTGATGGTGCAACTGTGCATCCCACCCTATGCTGGCATAAAGTGCAAGAAGGAAGGCCAGGGAGCCTTATGGTGCAGTGCACATGAACATATCGTGCATTGTGCATTGAGAGGCCCATCCCATGCGTGCAACACTCCGTTCACACATCTCACCTCTCATTTAATTTGAAGGGAAAAATTGGTCACTCACCCCACCCTCTGTCTCACGCTCTGTTGAAAGATACAAAAGGTAGCCCATACTCACGTCCCCATCTTGTTAGGATGAAAGTTCACATCACTCAAGGGGTTGGTGATGAAGATCATGTCGGTTGTTGTTGTTATGAGGATCTTGAAGATGAGGTGTACCCATTCTCTTGTATAGTGCACCGCCTAGCAAGGTGTAGGGGGCTGATTCTAACAGAAGCTTCTTCTTCTCACGGCTTGAGATGCCAGGAGGATATTGTTGAGTTTCCAGGAGGTTGGCTATGTCTGCATACCAGGGAGTAACTGTTTCAACTAGAAACAAGGAAGCATCATGAAGGTTTGGATCATCATGTTCCTCTTCTTCTGGTTGAGGGATCCGTGATAGATGATCAGCTAGGATATGGGAACGGCTAGGCTTAGTGACCACTTCAAAATCGAACTCTTGGAATAGGAGTAACCATCTCATCAGTCATCCTTTGACATGTGCTTTGTTCATCAGGAAGGACAGGGCTTCATGATCCACGTAGAACTTGAAATGTGTTGATAATAAATAGTGTCGAAACTTCTCCAATGCAACCACCATTGCCAAGCACTCAAGCTCTGTCACTGTGTAGTTCTATTCTCTATTAGTGACCTTCCGGCTTGCATAATAAATTGGTTGATCTAATTTAGAAGGGCCCTTTTGACATAGGACAACACCTAGCCCTTCGACTGATACATCTGTGTGCACATGGAATTCCTTTGTCCAATCAAGAGGCTGTAAGATAAGTGCTTGGATAAGGCACTATTTGAGGGCATTAAAGGCTTCTTCACAGTCATCAGTCCAAAGGAAATCGGCTTCTTTCCTTAGGAGCTTGTGCAAAGGGGCTACCTTGGTTGCAAAATGTGCAATAAATCTTATGTAGTAGCCCACATGTCTAAGAAATCCTCTTAATTGCTTGAGGTTTGTTGGTGCTGTTAAAGTAGCAATCTTCACAATCTTTGCCGGGTCTGTTGCAATCCCTTGTGTGGAGACAATATGGCCCAAAAGAACTCTTGATGAGACACCAAAGACACATTTGTCAGGGTTGAGAGAAATCCCCAACTCTCGGCATTTGTTAAAACATTGCTCTAGATGTCCCCAGTGCTCATGGATCAAACTATAGACACAAAAGTCATCAAAATACATCTCAATGAAATCATGCAGATGATTCTGGAAGGCAGCCATCATTACTCGTTGAAAGGTAGCAGGAGCATTACAGAGCCCAAATGGCATCACTCTATAGGCATAAGTCTCCCATTATGTGGTGAAGATTGTTTTAGATTGGTCCTCTTCTGCAATTTGGACTTGGTTATATCCGTTAAATATATCCAAGAGGGAATACAGCTCATGGCCTACCATTGTGTCCAACAGTTGGTTTGTAAAAGGGATAGGGAAATGATATTTCTTCGTCTTCGAATTGAGCTTTCTAAAGTCGACACATATTCAAAGTTTCTTGTTTTTCTTGGGTACTACCGCAATGGGCGAAACCCATTCACTGTTAGCCACGGGATAAATGAACTCTGCTTCAAGAAGTTTCAATAATTCAGCCTTCACCAGAGCAGAATAATTAGGATTCATATGCCTTTGTCTTTGCCTTACAGGTTTGGCATCGGACTCTAGGTCAATATGATGCTGGCATACTATGGGATCAATCCCCTTTAGGTCCTTATATGACCAAGCGAACACATCTAAGTTCTACTTGAGTAGGTCTCGCAGGATCACTAGTTTCCATTCTGAAAGATTGAGGCCACTTTCAGGTGACGTTCAATACAGTCAGTATCCAAGAATGTTACTTGTCTTTCACCTTCCACTTCATGATTAAATGTCCCACGGATTGCTTCTGGATAGAGGTCTGACTCTTTCAAGTGTGTAGTATCCTCGTCTGATGTACTACTAGAACCAGTATCCTCCTTCTGAACAGATGACTCGTTTATCTGTTTAGGTTGCTGGAAGGGTATCAGAGCTTTGTTTGCTTCTGTCTGAGTGGTGATTTCATCTAAGCTTAGGTATTCATCTTCAGAAGATGAGTCCAAGAATGTCACATAGCATGAACCTTCTAGAGGCCGTGGCTCTGAGGGCTTTGGCTTCTGTTGGCAAGGGGCATCATTATCATCTTTTCTCTGTATTGAACGGTCAGGGCGATAGGAGCCACTGATGAACTTAATTTTTATGCTTTTAATCCATTGCTTATACAGATTCTGCATACTATGTGGTCCATTGGTCAACCCAAATGGAACCATGGTCATACTATCCAACACCTTGAGATCTTTGGCCTCTGAGGTATTTGTAGGGACATCAACAAGATCATCCACTACCAGAGAAAATTCTTCATCTGCACTTTTATAACTTGCTTCGTTTTCTTCCTCATCATTTTCATCCTCTTCCTCTGGAGGCTCTGTCTCTGTTTCTGTAGAAGCTCTGTAGGAGAAGAACAGATCTTCTGCCTCTGCATCTGCTTCTGCTTCTGTCACAGCTTTTGACTTTGCTTTTACCTCTGGCTTTGGCTTTGGCTCTATGTCTGTTACTGTCTCTCTGATTATCTCTATATCTGCTCTATCTCTGTTCTATATCTGCTCTGTCTCTGTTCTACCTTTGTACTATCTCTGCTTTGTCTCTGCTCTGTAACTGTTCTACCTCTATACTATCTCTGTGGCTGTCATGTAACAGGGAGAACATTACATCCATGCTTCTATTTCACTGTCAGAGGTGATTCCAGAAGTTAATTCTAGTTGAGGCAGGAGGTATTCTCTCATGGACAAGGATTTTACTTCCCTTGGCAGTTGGCTTACAGTGCCCACTGTTAGGGACCGTGCCTCTATTTTCTTAGGAAAGATCTGCTTAATACCCTCTTCATCTCCCGATGTACCATCTGTTACCTCGTTGGAGGTATCAGCTATGACTTCAATGGATGTGGATCCATTGCCTTTTTGCGATCCATACAGCTTTAACACTACTTTATTGGGTCCTCTGCCTAGGGTTAGAGTTCCTTTGAACTAGTCCGTCCTAGCTCTTGCTTTAAAAAGCTAAGGTCTTTCCAACATCAAAGGGTATGTGGTCCCATAAGAATTTGGTTTGACCACCAGATATGTCAGCCAATAGTCTCTTTCTGCAAGGGTTGTTTTTACATATGGGAGGATGCCCAACGATTTAATTCTGCTTTGGTCTGCCAATCTGATAAGCCACTATGTAGGTTGAATTCCTTGCAACCCTAAGTCCTTCATTGTCACATCCGTCATTATGTTTACTGATGAGCCTCCATCAATCAATGTATCTGAAATAAAGCATCCTTCTATCCATACACTAATCTCTGGGGTTCTAGGATCTAGGAAGGCATTAGCCACATTGACTTCCTTTACAAGCTCCGGGGCCTTATTAGTCTTGGCTGTTGTTGAAGGAGCGATCCTTAGTCCACGTCTTCTTGTCAAGATGCTTTTGAATTTCTTTCGACAGCTGGGGAGACAGCATCAACAACAACTGTCGGAATGTTAGGTTAGGTTTAAAAGTGTCTAGGTCTTTGACCAAGTCATAATCTTTGATAGGATCCACAAGCTTCTGCAGCCTACTGGGGAATGGGGCTACACCCATTTTCATCTTTCCTTTTTTTTCTAATAATTGCAGCATTGGCACTTCCTCTGTTTCTGGAAGGGCTTCTATATCATCTATCTCCTGGGCCTTTGGTCTTGCTTTTGGAAACTGTCTCTGCAACTGTCTGTGGTGCTACAGTGCTCTGTACTGCACTGTTCTGTTCTGTACTGCTCTGTTCCTCTGTGGGTAGGTTGAACTTCACAGTCTTGGCAAGAGAATTATTTTTGTTCTGAACAACTGGTTCCTTTTTCTTGGTGCGCATAACAGGGCAACTTCCAACTCTACCAAATTGGAGGCAGGCTCTTGTACCTTCTATTGGCTACTATCAGTGGAATTGGCCTTTACAGGGGTTGGACATGGACAGTCCTTTGCAGTGTGGCCTTCACCTTTACATTGACTGCATAAAGGCTTGTAATCCACAGATCGTCTAGGGTTTGGACAATTTGAGAAGATATGTCTCTTTTCTCTACACCTATAACACTCCACTTCTGATCTCTGACTACCGCCAGACTGTCGTCCTCTGTAACTTTGAGAGGGAAAAATCCTTGGACAAAAATTAGGACCAAACTCCTTAGGCTTTGGTCCAATATCCTGTGTCGTCATTTTGGATTCCAACAAGTTAAATCTTGCATTTTCACCCTTCTGTCTTCGTTCATGCATCTCTTTCAGAGAGCAAATATCCTCTGTATGGTTCTTCCGCAAACAATAGGAATAGAAGGCTCCAGGAATGGTTGGTTTTCGGGTACATTCAATGGCTAAATGTCCCGCTTGATGACACTTTCCACACCATGTATTAGAGCGCATCACATCTCTTTCAGCTCCCACAGGAGTGGATATATCGGTAGTATTCACCTTCAGTATCTGTAGCTGCTCTGTAATCACATCCAGAAGCTTTCTTTATACCTGCAACTGAGTGGGATAAGTAGTCCTTCAGATTTTCACCTCCTGAAGTACTTGTAGTAGGGTTTTGGGAAGCTTCTGTGATTACTGCATACACTGGTTGGGTTGATCCAGAAGGTCCTCTGTTCTGGTTTTGATTCAGGGCTCCTGCTGAGACTTGGGGCTGTTGATTCCAGTTGGTAGGATTCCACCGTTGCTGAGTTGCCATTGGAGAAACTGTTTGAGTCCACTGTTGTTGTGGTTGAACCATCATTTGAGGCACTGTCGTCTGCGACAACCACAGTGGATTAGGTGCATTATACTACGGCACTGTTTGTATCTAGAGATAGGGGTAGGGAACTGTCCCTGGGACTGCATTTGGTGGGTATACCATTCCTGGCATGGGAGGAGGTAAGACTCCTCTTCTTGGAGTCATTGACAGCCTTACTTCAACTTCGTCATACAATCTTGCACCTTCCACTACAGCTTGCAGATTAACTGGTCTTCTCAATTCCACAAACTTGCAAACTTCTGGTTGTAGGCCCCTGAGAAACACTCATTTCTGGATTCCTTCATCCAAATGATGGTTAGTCCATCTCTTCAGGATGGATTCCATTCGCGAGACATAAGCTTCTACTCTTTCTCCAAAGGACTGACTTAGGTTCATGAACTCCTCTCTCATCCGCTCTTCAAAACCTTCATGCCTGAATTTAGTGAGGAAGGCCAATCCCAAGTGCCAAAAGTTCCCGTTGATTGTCTCTCATACTACTGAAACGCCGCGCCCCTGAAAATGGTAGGGAATATTGCTAACCAATGCTCAGGGGTTCTAGCATTGTTGGCTACACATGCTACTATGAACTCTGCTATATAAATATCAGGGTCTTCATTGTACTCTCCCTTAAAAATTGCCAATGGGACTATATTTGCTGGCTTGCCATCAATATTTTCAGGATGAATTTGACTAGGAAGGGGACCTTGAGTCACCATGGGGACTTCTGTAAAGAGTGCTTTTAGGGCATCAAAGAAGGCTTCTGCTGCAAGCTCGTTCTCAGCTTTGATTTTTTCATTCTCTCTTCTCACGTACCTCTGGACTCGTTCTAACGCTTGCCTTTTTATTGCGTCATTCATCAGGGATTGGCTCCAAACCAGTTGGTCTATAATCAACAGGATAGTATCATAGAGGGCTTCAGTCTCTGATGGATTCTCTGGTCGATATCTCTTCTTCTTCCTTCTTTTCAACATCTCTGAATTCAGCTTTTAAACCACTACAGAGGGAAAGATATTCCATTCTGAAAGTATCAAAACTCATTCTTCTTAGGATCGTTGTTGTGTCATTATAATAATGCCAACTTCTGAGGGTTTCAACAGTGTATGTTGTGAAAAACACTCTGTCTACCAACTTCCAGTGGGTTGCTAATTGAACAAACAAAAGATTGTCAGTGCACCAAGCATCCCATGCATCTTGCTGTTGTGTATCCACGAACAAATTCCAACTCTTTTCCTTCTTGTTTTCGTGAACGTCCACAGACCATGACTCCCGAAGCTTCTTCACAATCTCCCACTTGATGATGTCTGGAAACTTCTCAATGAATGCCAAATCTTCCATGGATGGTCATTCTCTCTGTTTCTGCTCTTCAGTTTGTTCCCAAACAGTTTGCCACCAAGATGCAAGTTTCTGCTGCTTCAACAGGAAGAGGAAACAGTCCACCACATAGAGCATGCATCATGATGGTGATATGTTTTTGCCATTGTGGGATGAAATTCTTGTGGAAAGTGGCTTTGATAATGAGAATCTCCAATTCTTCAGTGAAAGAAGGAACTTTGCAAACATTCATTGAATTCTCCTCTTCTTGGCAATGCCATTTTCTTCATTTTCAGCCTCTTTTGATGCTTGTTGATGGCAAGTTTCCTCAACTGCACACCAAAAACATGGAGCCCCAAAAGGAACACCAAGGAAAATGGGATTCTACTGCAAGAAAATCTATCTTGTAACATCAACAAGCTTTTATTTCATTCTTTTGATCATCAAAACAAAGAAAATAACAAATCTTCACACAGCATCATAGTAGATATCTTCCACGGAATTGATAGAATCAACCATAATCTTCAACATCTTCATAAGATCCATCAATTGAACAAAGAACACAAAAGAATACACCATATTTTGAATGGAAATCAATCACATAATATTCATCTTGAATATCTTCATAGTTCTCTCTCTCAATCTCTCACATACAGTTACACTGTTTTGATAAAATGGACTATCTCTGGCTCTCTCTCTGTCTCTCTCTATCAATAGTACATCATATCCTCACTACAATACTCTCATAATAACTCTCAATAATCCATCTTAGGTCGTGGATGCACCTCCCAAGAGGTATATCTGATATGAAGAGTCACCAGAGCCACTACAGTGTCCTTTCACAACTCACTACTGTCATTGTCACTCAGTCTTCTCTTCAGTCTTCAGCAGTTGCTTCTTCGACTTGTTTTAGCTCTTTTGAACTTAGATTCATTCTTTCCAAAAGTTAGAAAACTTTTTCAAAGTCACACATACATTCTACAAAACACTTACAAAAGTTCTATAGAACATTACAGTACAGTACCAGAGCAGCTACAGTATAGTTACAGTACAGAGACAGAACAGAGACAGAGACTCTACAGAAGGTCATCAGAATCTCATAACTCATACTCAAACCATTCCATACTATCAAAAACTATTCAATAAGCTTCCAAAAGATCTCAATCTTTATCAATCATCAATCCATGCTTCATACAAAAGACAATCAGAACAAAACAAAAGCTATACAGAAGGTATACAAAACCAATCAGAAGCTCAACAAAACATCATAAAGCTTCATATCTCCACTGAGAATCATCATGAACTTCCAAAACATAATCAATATCATCCAAAACACTCTCAAATACTTTCACTAATAACCATACATAACTCTAAATCCATAAAAAATCATTCAGACATAAAAAACAATAAAAATCAGTCAAAATTTCAGTCTTTTTCCACTCTCAACATTGGCATTAGGGGAGTTTTGAGGTCTCGAAAATGCCCTGTAAGAGATCCTAGAGAGAGAAAAAAATTTAAGAAATAAAATCATTTTATATAATTTTTAAAAGGTTTATATTTTAGTAAGTTAAAAGATCAAAATTCGTTAATAAGTCATTGTCGTGATATTCTCGTTGTCACATCAAACCTAGAAATCTAGGCCGCCATAAAGTTGGCAAGGTTGTCATAATGAAGATCTTATCTCTCCTCATTAAAGTGAAAAGTAATATTCAATTTGAATTTTGGTGGATACTTGATTGCCTCCCTCCTTTGTTTCTCTCTTCTTTTTTTCTCCTCCTTAGTAGTCTCTTCTTTGTTTTCATTCTTGCTTCTAATCATATCCTTAGCTATGGATCAATCACCCAATGATCTCTGTAACTCAACTACGGATCAATCATCCAATGATCTCTGTAGCTCTCATAAAAGACCTCTCTATCATCTTCATATTGAGTTGGATAGTGAGTATGAACCAATAAGAAAGAGAACAAAATCTATCATGGTTACAGAGTCCATAAAACATATACTGAGATTTGAAGGAAAGAAGAATATTGATCTTTGGTTAGATGGAAAGCTATATCCCAAAGATCCTAGCAGAAATAGCACTCCTCCTTTCTATAATAGCTCATCATTAATGAGGTTTATTGGTGATGGCTACAATGGATTTTTAGGTTATACACTTAACCTTGTTGCAGAAAAGGATATCCTTGGACTAGAGAATCATCTTTTGATGAAACACAATATAGAGTTGTTGCAAAAGCTAGAGGATTGTCAACAAAAAATTCATTCATTGGAAAAGCGTATCAACGAAAGCAAACTTTATTAGGCCTTCAAAATCGACAAAGAGCTCTTAAAAATATTGAGAATCTCAAACGAGGAGGAGGAGGCTGTGGTAAAAGAATCCAAGCAGCAAGGTATATTTTTTTTCACTTGAAAAATCTTAAATATGGCTTTATTTAAATTACTTGCATTGATTTGTGATGTTAATTTTGCTTAAATCTCTTCTACAACCAAATGCAAGTGAAAGAGATTCTTTAAAAGTAGCTCAGTTTTATTATCATCTTCTTCCTTCAGTAGTTTCAAAGGATATTTTGGAGAAGAAGATATTTAAAAAGGCAAAGAAACAATGCTTGGAGTCATTTGTAAAGGATCATTCTTTGGATTCTGAGTTAGTACAGAAGACACTGGATAGTATTGGTATCAGTCGAGATGCTTATATGCAACTTTTCGAGCTTTTACAATCAAATATGAAGCAAGGTCAGGTATGCAATTGAATACTTCCAAAGCCATTTGCGGTTAGGACTATCAGACAGAGAGTTAATAACAAAGTGATGGGGATTTTAGGTGACTCTTTTCATATCAAGGCTAGCTTCAAGGGCAAGAAAAAGGAGGTTACATTCAATGAATTTAACAATATTTTCCTTGACTTGCCCACCCTACAATGCTTAATGATCAAATTTTATGACTTGTCAGTAGCAGAGGCACAGGGAGTGCCTAGATTTGTGATTAAACTTGATGAAAGTGAGATTCTGAAATGTAAAAAATTGGAGAGAATCTCTATCACCTTGATGAATAGAGCACTTTTGTTAGGTCATTGCAATCACTCAACATCATTTAGTGTTCAATCTGAATATAACATCTGGTGGCTAGGAGCATTTGAGATAGATACTGAGAATTTTGATATACTATATTGGGTTTTTCATCAAACATCAATACCTAATGTTATTCAAAGGCAACAAGCAGGAGAAGAGCTATTTGTTGAAGGATTTGGGAACTATAGGATTGAGTGGCACATAGCTGGTGACCTAAAGACACTCAAATGTATGTATAATGTATCAAAGGGAGCCAACTCGAGATCTCCTTGCTTATACTGCATGTCACCAGCTGACTGCTGCAGAGTGACCTCTCAAGCAATGGGAATAGAGCTCCTTCTAGGCACAATAAGGATCCACAATTTAAACCAGTCTTGGACATTCCTTTAGCGAATGCCCATATTTGTACACTTCATGCACTTTGCAGGATAATTGAAAAGCTTGTTCATCTCTATATAGGATTTGCATGGAAGCTGAAGCCATTATCAACTAGAACAGATGCTATAACAAAGGTTGAAAAAGTTCTCTCTGCAATTGGTTTGCATGGTGGCAATGTTGTTATTGAACCAGATCTTCAGAAGTCTAAGGATGGTAATTGTGTCCCAAAAAAACCATCTATTGGTGGAGTGAAGGCTAGAAGGTTTCTAGGCTTTCATGGGAGACTTGGCAAGATAAACTCGAGAAATGGTGGCTCAAGTATTAAATTTAATCAGTGGAAATCCCTACATAATGCAGTTAAGGATCACACTGATAATGGACAAGCTCGGAATAGAAAAGCTAAAGTTTGGGAAACACTAGACAAAGTGTTTTTTTATTGTGATAAGACTGAATGGAATGATGATGATCTCAAAGACTTTAAAAACCAATTGAACCTTTTCAAAAAGGTGATGACAGAAGCTTGGGGTGATCAACACTTTACTCACTATATGGTAAGAAGTTGTATATGTTTGTTTCTTCATTGTCGAACTCATATAATGTTTTTTAAGAACTTTCTTTATTTGTTGACTATGCAGCATATTCTATACAACCATGCTCCATACTTTATTAAACAATATGGATCTCTATCTATCTCGTCAACCCAAGGTATGGAAAAATCACATTATCAAGCAATAACAAAATATTTTAGACACACAAGACATGGAGGTGGAAGACACAAAGCCAACAGTTTATTAGAGGTCTTTCAATGGTTCTATCGACAAATTTGGCATAAATTCAAGCTTAAAGATACAACCACATCAAGCAATACATCATCTTTAGCAAGGACTATACAAATTGTTACCCAAAGAAGAAAAGATAGATATTTAAATTCTTGCACAAAGCAAAGATTTACAGAATGGTTACAAATCAAACAAAGAGTTGGGAAAAGATGGGTTTCAAGAAACCCTTAATCTTTGGCATCTTCTAGTCTGATTGTGTTGCAGAAGAGTCCTTAGTTTCAAGCACCTCGACAGGGCCTCTAGAGGACTCCTTAGTTTTAGGCACCTCAACAGGGCCTTCAGAGGAGTCCTTGGTTTTAGGTAGCTCGACAGGGCCTCTAGAGGAATCTTTTGTTTCATCCCACTCAATAAGACCTTTGTATTTCAAAAACTCCTGTTTTCGATAGCCTGGAAGAAGCTTTAAATTCTTACTATCTCCTACATAAGAGAGCAAATAGGAGCCAAGAACTCCAAAATATCCAGCTCTAGATCCACTGTATCCAGGCATGAAGCCAAAAACTCTTATGGCTTCTTCCTTCTCCACTAAAATGATCTTGTCCAAACCTCTGCTGAAAACTTGAGATCCAATTACCTTTGAGATAGCTCTCAAAGCCATCATTGCTAGACTTGGAGAGCTTGACAATCTACTATGATATATTACAATTGTTTAAGTTTCCAATATAATGGCCAAGGCTTTGATTTTTTCCAAGCTTCATTGGCCTAGAGCCCTTAGCCCTTCCAAGAAAGTTGTCCAGATCTTCAATCTCAATCTACACAACAAACCACAATAGTATAAGATATAAGATATTTATCTATAATGCATAATAAAGTCTAACATAAACTCAATGGGTAACTTCGAATTATATTTCATACCTTAGGGTGTTCATCTTCTTCAAGAAGACTATCATCATAAAGATTTATTGAACTCTTGGGCTTCTCATCTGATGGAGACTTCAATCTCTCTTCATACCCTACATCATCAATATGAAGTTTCTTCTGGACCTGCAAGAACTCTTCTTCTGTAGGTAGCCCCCCCTTTTCGTATTCTACGATCTGATTAATACATGTATGTAAGGCTATAGAGCTGTCTTGGAAATTCTCTCCCTCAACATCAAGACTTGCTAGTGGTTCTTGTTCATAACCTATAAAATTCATGTCATTTTTGCCCCAACCTACAAGGATTGCTAAGCAATAATCTTCTCTAAGATCAAAAAGATGTTGAATATCATTTAGCAACACATATCTCTTCTTGTTGATAAGATAAGTGGGAAATGTTGGAACACATGCAAGAGGACCTTCTTCATCAACCTGTGCACTTGGCTCGATCTCCTTTTCTTCCACCATTGTGATATTGTCACTCTTGAACAAACCTACATCAAAACCTTGGACAAGTTGATTCTCAACATCTTCTTGGAACATCTCCTCCTTCTCTTCGACCTCCTTATCCATACTTGCAATATCCTCTAGCTTTCCTTGTTGGTCTATATCTAGAGAAGAATTTTCCATGTACTGAAGATACACAATAAATCCAATGTCCTTGTGGATCAGAAGGCATTGGTGTTGATACCTGTGGAAAGGGCAACATGTTTCTCTCTTTCTGAATTCCTCATCAATGAGGTTGAACCTGCCTAGCAAAGTTGACCTGGATGTACTGGTGGCTCCCATGATACCACTATAATGAACAAATCCATTGACTTTCAAACCTTGCACATGTCTATCATAAAAACATATGTACTTCTTAAGTTTATCTTCAAGATCCTTCGAAACTCCTTCAAATCAAAAGGAACATTGAAAATTTTCCTGATATAGCTAAACTTGGAAGAATTTCCAGTGGTATGTAAGAAATCAAAGAGCCTATCATCAGAAGTCTCCATTAGCTCCTCCTCATCCATTCCTTTCAGAGATAGCTTTCTCTTTGTCATCTTTACCAACAAAAGATTTTTCCTTGAAAACAAAGTAGAATGGCAACAATGTCCAATAAAACAAGATGGAACCATGGAAAGAGGCCCCAAAATTGCATTTTTCAAGACAAAAAATCAAAAAAGGAGATTTTTTTTAATTGACCGGTGAAACGCGAAAACAAGGTGTTCAAGGCAAATGCCGGTGAAGAAATCGTGTTTCACCGGACACTACTTGAAGACGAAAGTTATTTGAATATCTCACCGGTGAAATGCGATAGTAAGCAAAATACCACTAACAGAGACATTATTTCGCATTTCACCGGTCAAAAGATGCAAAACAAGAAGAGAAACATGAACTATGAATTAATTCTATTGAAACATAGAAATTTATGATAAAATCCTTTTTGGAAAAGCTATGCTTCTTTTAAAAGATACAAAGCACATAATATCTGTAATTTTTCAAGTGTTATTAAAAATTCTTTCTATATTAATCAAATTGATTTTTTAAAAATACTTGTAATAACAAAATTTTGTTATCTATCAAAAATTGTTGAACTACTCTTCAAACAGGAAGCAAGGACCTTGAAGGGAAGTCGAAACAAAATTTCGGGAGAAAGGAAGACAATACCGGAGAGAATGGCTTCTTTGAAAAGCTTTTATATTGACTGTCAAGCATGTGGTGATAGTTCCAACGAAAAAGTTTGCGTAATGATGAAAAAAAATGCGACCGCAAATTTGGACGAAATTTCCAATATTTTTGCACGCACGAAATACCTCAGAATACGTGCACACGTGTCTCACTTAACACACCGTATCAAATTCCTCAGAAGACGTACGCACTCCCTTTTTTTGAGCATACGTCGCACGTGTTTTACTTAACACTTTGCCAAGTAATGCTTGTACCATGGATGAAAAAATTACTCGTTTAGTTGAATATGCTACGAATAGATCCCTACCCCTCGTGGTTGTCTGTGCCTCTGGAGGGCACGCATGTAAGAAGGAACGTTGAGTCCAATGCAAATGGCTAAGATAACTTCCTAGAAAAGAAAAAGAAAGGTGCTCCTTCCAGCAAGCAGAGAACATTCCCTGCTCCGCCTTCGCCTTTGGTGTTCCTTCCAATCTCTACGATTTCACCGCTCCCCCAATAAAGGAAACCAATGGCTAAATTCGTTTCATATTTTTATGGTCATGGAGCACATTTTCGTGGTCATGCAGTAGGGCCTTAGAGCACATTCTCTTGGTCATGCTGTGGTTGTGAAGAATGTATTCGTGTTTCACTAGACCTATTGACAAATTTGGTTCTAAAGGGATTTTTCCTAGCAAAGCTCCAAAGAAGGTATGGTTTTCTACATCCTTCTTCTCAATGAACAAGTGTCCATTTAATGCATTTTTTTAATACTTTTTCTTAATTTTTTATATTATTATGAGCTTATGAGCACTATAAACTAATTTTTTCCATAGTGTGAGCATTCCTTAATGTTGTGGAGATTTAAGGCAATTCTTCAAACTTTTTCCTTAATGCTGTGGATATTTTAGGTAATTTTAAAAGCATTCCTTGGATCAAAGCTTTGTTTTTCTTCGTTTTGTTGATTACTTTGCTATTTATGAGTTGTCCGGTGAAACGCGAAAACAACATGCTGCAAGGAGGCCTCCTGTCTGAAATTCGCATTTCACTAGACACACTAGACAAGAAGTCCGGTGAAACGCAAAAACAACATGCTGCAAGGAGGCGCCTTGCCTAAAACTCGCGTTTCACTGGACACGCTGAACAAAAAGTCAGTTGAAACGCGAAAATGACATGCAGCACGGATGCCTCTTGTCTGAAACTCGCGTTTCGCTGGACATACTGGACAAAAAGTAACATGTCTTTTTTTGGCAGATGGCTAGGACTAAAGCAACAGCAAGGAAGGAGAAGATTGATCCTAGGGGCTTAACATCAAAGATTCATCAATCTTCAAAGCCTCAGAAGCTCTCTAGAAAGTCAAAGCCAAAGAGAAAGTTTTCTCAAAATGTCAAGTGCCTAAGGGAGATTAGGAAGGCAATAAAGGATCTTGAGAATGCAATTCCAAAGTTGTATTTTTAGAGGCTTATCAGGGAGATTTGTGACAAATATAGTTTGGATAGTTTCAGATGGACAAGAACAGCCCTTAATTGTATACAAGAAGCCACAGAGGATTTTTTAGTTGAGTTTTTTCAAGATGCCTATATTTGTGTTGCTCATGCTCATAGGCTCACACTCATGGACAAGAACATGGTAATTCTTAGGAGGCTAAGATATAGATTTTCAAAGGTCCTTGAGCCGATTCCCCTCATTGATGAGAAGACATTTAGTATCCTTAATGTGCCCCCAGCTAGGAGAAAGAAAGATGATTCTGGTCCCGAGGATGTCACCCATGAGAGGGATACAAGGCAACATGAAAAAGAGGAGAAAGCTAAAGAGGAACAGGTAGATAAATGGAGAGAGTATAGGAGGCAAAGGGCTGAAGAAAGAGAAGCAGAGCAACTAGAGTCCTTTGAAAATGAGTTGTCGACCCTTCTTGAAGCAGCTAATCCAAAAGGATTCAGTGTGTTTTGTTTCTTACATGGTGACTTAGGCAAAAGAACTGAGATTATCTCCTTTGATGCTGAATGTGTTCAGATTCTTAAGGATAAAAGAAGAGAAGTAAATGACAGTATTATTCTTGTTGGCCTAAGGTATATCCACCCATAATTACTTCTACTTTTTGATATTTTTTTAACAATAAGATTTTTCTTTTTTATACTCACTATTTCTATGCCTTTTCTAGGTGTGTAATGCATGAGTTTCCTTTGGATATGCAACAAAAAATTGAGGTTCTTGATCCATCTGTCTCATTCTTTATGAGGAACGAGTTTGATACAAGTTTTGTTGAGCAGTGGTTCCAATCTGATTGACTTCGATACTTTGGAGCTCCTTATAATTCCATATAATTAAAAGTAAGTGATTCAATATTCTATTAGAGTTTTTGAGATTTTATCCTACTAATTTGTTGAGATATGATTGCTTTTAGTTCTCATTGGAGCTTGATTGCAATAGACCTTGTGGATAAGCAATGTTTTTTAATCAACTCTATGAAAGGAAGCCATGGAAATGCTAAATTGTAAGTTATATTATCCAAGGGCTCCTTGATATTTCAAATTTTTTTTTGTAAGTACTCTAAATTTTAATATATTTTATATATAGAGGTGCAAAATGATTAATTGAAGAGCTAGAGAAAAGACCCCCTATGCCGTCTGATTTGCTTGCAACAATGCAATACAGACAAGTTGCATTAAGTTATTGATTAAAATAATTGAAACATAAGTTTATTCTATGAACTACCATCTGTCCTCTTTATAGTTTTACTTTGTGTTGGTGGTTGCAGTGTCCCCATCAGGATGATAGCCATTCTTGTGGGTGGCTGGAGGGTGATTGCAAATGCTAGAAGAATGGTTAGCTTTGTTTATCTTAATGATGATAAACATGTAAAGGTAATATGAAAGATGCTAAACTTTAAGATAGATATTAATTGCAAATAGTCCATTGATGATAAAAATATAGTCTATTGTAAGAACAATAATGAACTAAAACTCTTTTTTCTATAAATGTGTGACAGTTTTCAAAGGATTGCTATGCATCTGAGCATGTTTGGTACGTCAGAGCAAAGCTTTTGAAATATATAATGGTCAATTGTATACAACCAACAACAGAGATTGGTGGGGATTTGCACCATGAAGGAGATGCAGTCTATAACCACGGAAGGTGAAGCCATAACTTCAACACCTTTACCCACACCTTCTATACCCAACACATCAAAGAAAGGCAAAAGGACTCCTAGAAAGGATAGTTCTCCAAAAAAGAAATAGCTTTGCCATATCGCCTTGTAAGCCTTCATATATAGAAATTTGCCCTTCAGCCCTTGTATATCTCATAGAGATGGCAGATAGACATCTGCTACAAAATTTGTACATATATTTTATATTGATAGTAAAGATATATTTTCTTGAATGTCCTTGCAGTGTATATTATTTTCTCTCCTTTTCGATATCTGCAAAAAATAAATTACAAAATGTTTGTTAGTTAGGAAGTGAGATCTTGATATACATCTAAGTAGATATAATATGATGTGAAAACTTACTCATTTCTTGTTAAGTTGGAATACAAAGGAGCATGGTAGTTCAATGTCTTCATTTTGTAAATCCATCCTCACTTGATGTAGCGTACATGATTTTTTGATCTTTAAGATTGCAATAATATCCTCGTTGAACCAAATATCAAGATCCACTATAGGATCTTTGCTGAAATCATTAAGATTCTGGTCTAAAGCAACTAGACTACTACCAACAAAATGCCATCGACTATAGTAAAAGCTAAGGATAAAATTTTGAGTAGCAATCATATATTTACAAGCTATAGAGTTTTGATCTATCTTACATATAATTTTTCCTTCTCTCCTTGTATCCCATTCTTCATCAACAAATTGTATGATATGATCATAAGTTAGTCTCTTCTCACTGAAAGCATGATTTTTGCTATTCTTATCTCCATATCAGAGAAGAAATCAATAAATATATTAATAGGCATAAACAAAGTAACTTTGCTTAGCCTACTTGAGATATTAGATTTTATTGCTTTTTGGATCTCAAAAAATATCTTACATCTATAGCCCTCACTAGTAGCTGGACTTGGCAAAGGCCACTCAAAGCTTGAAAAATCTGGCAAAGGAAGGAGGTTTATTGATCCCCATTGGCAACACCGCATAGGAATAACATAAGAATGGTCATAAAAGAATATTCCATTCTCTGCAAGCTCTGTCTTTTTTTTGCCTCTATACATTTCTTCTCCAATTGAACCATGTATAACATCAATAACATCAATAATAGACTCCACTGGTTGCCATTCCTCAAGATTAGAGGGATAGACATCTACAAGACAAAAAAATATTATAATGGAAAAACCTAAACCATGTTTAAGAAAGGAAAAACTTTAAGAATCAAATTCTTACCATTTGGTCTATGCATTGGAAGCTTTGAAGATCCAGGTTTCAAACATAGCTCTCTATGTATGAACACATGTTGCACTAGTATCTCTTTGATGCTATTCTTATTTGCTCCAAGCTTAAAATCTCGGATTCTGCCCTTCCAAGCAGAGATAAACGAGCTCTCATGTCTTTGCCTTTTTCCATGTTTTGCTTGTTGCATGGTGATCCAACTACCTTTGCTAATGATAGTAGGAATCCATCTTCCATCAGTTTGGAATGAGTTAAACACTGATATGGATGTGATTTGGGAGCTTGGACGCCTTGTTGAAGGTCAAATTTCTGTATCCATGGTAGAAGAGAGAGAGACATGCACAGAGAGAGAGAGAGAGAGAGAGAGAGAGAGAGAGAGAGAGAGAGAGAGAAAGAGAGGACTAGTCTACCATAACGAAGGGAAAAACAATACAGGAATAAAAGAAAAGAGGGAAAAAACCTGAGCGCCATGCTTTTCACTAATTTGAATTTCGATTACATCAGTCATTATCATTAATCTAGAAACATCATTAAATAAAAGTTAGCTGAGACTCTGTGCCATTAATGCAAAAGATGTCATAGTCACGAATATAAGAGACTAAAAATAGATAATAAAAATACAAATTCGTAATATTATTATATTTATATATTTTTGTAAAATAATTTTTTAATTTTTTAAAATAGAAGTTTCGTTACGGAGGCTTTGCTCTTATTGGTCTAGAGCACTCTCTCTCCACATCCTAAAAGGCATTTTCGAGACCTCAAAACTCCCCTAATGCCTTATGACCATCTCACCTTACAAGTTTGTACGAAGGATTAAATGAAAGTTTCATCAAATTCAAGGGCATCGATTTCATTTCAAAAACCTTTGCAAAGTTTTTACGAGGCAATTTCCAAATTTTACCACATTGATCAAAGTGACATTTAATACAATCAAAGCATTTGGAGAAGAATCATAACCATTGGTGCATGTCATCCTTCTTTATCATAGTGGAAAGACACTGATTTGTGAAACGAAAAAATACAATGTGGGAAGGTGAAGCAATATAGTGCAAGTTCCTTTTCATGCGATTTTGTTCATTTGGTGTGACATTCTAGAATCCCCACATGAAGATGCTCTTATTTAGGTTTTGTGATAAATAAGATTGGTAGAATTATCATGTTGAAGCTTTTGAAAATGTAAAACCTTCTAAAGTTGGAAGCACAAATAGAAATTAAAAAGTTTGCATATAGTTTCTTTCCAACTACCATGTAGGTTTGAAAGAAAAATGGTGATATGGTGTTTTGCTTTGATTTTCTAATCTTACTAGATATTCAAGTATATGTATTGTGGTCTTTTTTACTCCATTATTACAAGAGAAAAAATTCTTTATTGATATTGCATCCTTCATATTTTGTATTCTCTATTGCCAAAATTGATGTCTTCATATCTCACTCATTTAGTGTGATTTTGTGAACCTCTTTCCTCCATGAGTGTGGCTTCTCTCACAAATTTATCAGTTTCAAAGTGAAGAAAACAAAAAAGCATTTCAACCCACACATGTGTGTGTCTATGTGAGAACACACACAAAATTTCTCTAACACATTCTCAACTTTCAATCATAATTCTCTCCATAGCTAGTCTAGAAATTCTTTTTACGATCCTATATAGTTTGAAAAGTATCCATGAATCTTATAGACAATAATATAAAAAATCATTAATACTCAATAAGCTTAGACATGTTAGGAACCCTTATATATGTTAGGAAGCCTCCACGAAAACTAGCAAGGTAAAACACCTAACATCACTGATCCTAGGCCTTACTCATGTTAGAAAGCCAAATAAGCAATATATTAAACTATAAGGATTAACCTAAATGTGCTTACTTTCAACTCTAGAAGTGATTGGGAGACTCAGCTCATGGTAGCTTTGGGCCTATCGAATGGCTTAAAGGACTACAACATGGTAATCCCATCCCCATTGACTTATGGTACTCATGCCATTATGGCTATTGAGTTTCTAATCTCTAGTTCATGATTAGCAAGGCTAGCATATGGGAAAACAATGAAGTTTGTTCTAAGCATCTCAGAAAAAAAAAGGCTCTCGAAAACTTGCTTTTTGCCACGCATGCTCTAATATGCAGAAAAACACATAAGAAGACATGGTTCAACAAACACATCCAATGACAAGACTTTGAGCAAGGTGACCTAGTATTGCTTTACTTAATTAAAAAACATAAATAGAAGATGAAGTTTTGTGGACTAGGACCCTTCTACATTCACAATAATAGCATTAAGATGATCAACGTAGAGTTTGAAACCTTAGAAGATGAGTGCATGATCTATTTTAATGGTAGTCATATAAAGAAAGATTAGTCACCTAAACATTCAAAGCATAAGTTACCAATATATGTGTCTAACAAGGAAGTCAAAGTTGTATAAAGACTTATGCTCTCATCGTGATGATAGACATTATTTTCGTATTCTTACCTACAAGAAATGGATGAAAATCTGACAACCTGATTTAAATATTTTTACCTACAATGTATGGAGAAAATTGGAATAGCTTGAACTTGTGCCAACAAAATACAACTATCAACCCATATGAGAGATCACAATACTCTTTTTTAGGAAACTGTAAGATCCTAATGTTAATAAAATTACAAGCATTCCTCAAATATTCAATGTAATTCAAAATTGCAGGAATATTGGGAAGACATCTAGTTGGGAGAACTTCCAAGTTGATAACTAATTGTGACACCAATTTTTTAAGACATACACCTTAGCCTTCGTAATGTCATGATAATAATTGCTTTCATTATAAGTAGACTCTACTTATCCCTAAAACAAAGGCAAGAAAATTATATTAGGATAAAGCACAATCTCTAGCACAAGGAGGATAAAGAAGTGCCTGAGAGCCATTGAAGGCCCAACCAACGGGAGAAAAAGAAACCAGTCAATCGATTTCTCCTTGAAAAGAGACAAAGATGAGCATTAAGTGAGTTTCCCCAAGCTTTTTAAGAGCTTGTCAAAAAGAAAAAATAAGTGACCCCACCAATGAAATCAAGAAGGCCAAGGGCTTTTAGCCATAGCTACCAAACAAAGAGTCATCATCTTGAAGGGGTGATGGTTCCCCAAAACCATATTGTATTCTTCGGATAGTGTGTGAGCAATCAATGGGTTTGGATATCCTAAACATATAAACCAACTCCTTCTACACCAAAGCCCAATATGATCATGACCTTAGCAAGAAATCAATGGGTTTGGATACCTTGAACATCTAAGCCAACTCCTTCTGCACCAAAGCCCATTATGATCATGACCTTGGCACAAGCTTCTTCCAAACCAAGGAGCCAAAAAGATAAATCCATACCCAAACAAACACCTCTAGTTAAGTCAACTCTGGGATTAAAGGCGTCAAAACCAAGAAACTTGTGGCCAAAAGACATGTGTTGTTTGTCGAGGAAAGACACCAAAATCAACCAACACAAAAGAGCAACAACTCACTAGAAGAGCTAGCTACTAATCTATCTACAAAACCATTAGTTTGGAGGGAATTGACGCCACTACAAAGTTAGAGACAAAAACTAGTAGCAGCCCTATGTAGTTGCCCAGTCCAATAACTTGAGTCCAAAAGGAAAAGTAGTTAAACCATAAAAAGGCAAACAATGTCATGTTCAAATAGATGTTCATTCATCACACAAAACTTTTAAATAAACTACTACTTCCAAGCCATCCATGACAAGGATGAAGTCATCCTTAATTTCTAATAGTGATAAATCCACAAAACTAGCAATTATTGCATTCAAATCTAGAGTGGGATCAGAAGTGTCACAACCCCCAACTATGAGTCCTACCTCCAACTTAGCCACGAAACAAGCTTCCATAAAGTTGAAGTTGTGAAAGAGACAAAGTGTTTATTTTGGTTTGGTTTTACAAGCAAGAAATAAGTGAAGTTAAATTGAAACCCAAGATCACAAATTATATAAAGTTCCACCAATTTTAGAATGTGGACTATGTGTGGATGACAAATTCAAAAGTAAAAAGCTCATCATGGAGTGTAGTATATACTACTATGGTAGCTCTTGAAAAGTACCATTGATCATTGAATGTATACTAAGTTTCTTAAATCATATAAGATATCTAAGAGGATTGAATATGTGTGTGCAAACTCTAGAAGCTTTGGTCGAATAGCTATCATATTGATGGACATTGTAGAGGATGCACTCGGCCTAAGGAGTAAAAGCTTGCAACATGATCAAGGCCATACGGCATTGATAATCAACACTACAATGGTTGGACCTGCTTCTTCAATTAATCAGGATAGGTTGTTCTTTTTAGCTATATAGGAGGAGGATCAAGGTACAAGTGTTCTAGACAATGTTTTCCATGCTATAAATATATTCTTAGCTACACCATGATAGGGATTAAGCTTCCCTAAACTAAAGCTAACATAGCCATCTCCTTTACACTTCTTTTAAAACATATTAGCATTTTCATTTTAAAAAAAATCCGTGGATTGATCAATTTTTTAATTTTCATAAATTTGTTAAATTGGAAATTTTAAAATAATATATCTTTAATTGTTCTTGAATTGCAAAAGACCACATGAATTGTCAGTGTGAGACCTTTTACTTTAGATGGATATTACACTTAGGCTCAATTAAGAAAGGGTAAATAGATAAAAGTGTCAACAATATGTTCTCCAAGTTTTGTGTGAATAACACATGCAAAAGAACTTTTCCTAACTATATGCATGGTTTACATTGGCAAGACAAGAGAGTCATCATTTTCTGTCTACCTTTACAAATGCTTCATGTGACACTTTGGCTAATCCTCTCTTGCCGCATCAAAAGCTTGCCCTCGTATAAATGAAATGTTAGGATTCTTAAATACCCATGAACTATTAGTTACGAATAAGTTTGTATTAAAAACAAGGAACTATTGGTTCATGTCCCCTAGGAAACAAAAACTTGATTATTTGATATATGATGAGGGTGATGATAGTCCCCACAACTTCTCTTACATGTCAAAAACAACAAGGCAAGAAGGTTCAGATTTGTTCTATAGCCCTACCTCCATGTACAAGGCTTCTCTAATGTTACAAAGATGATGATAAGTTGAACAAGTTTTTGAAAAAAACTACAAGTGTACTTGCTGATAAATAGAAATGTGTGTGTGTGTGTATGTGTGTGTGTGTGTGTGTGTGTGAGAGAGAGAGAGAGAGAGAGAGAGAGAGAGAGAGAGAGAGAGTGTGTGTGTGTGTGGTGATGAATGGAGAAAGAAAAAATAATAATTTAATTATTTACATGACCAGCCATTTTAGCCTAGGTCCTCTTTCCTATTGCCTTCCTATTTGCATTGTGTCTTCACCCATGCCCGTCTACATTTACAAATTGCATAGGAGGGATCCAGGGACTTTTTTACAAGGATTTAGAGTGAGCTTTTATATTTAGAATGCGCCTTCCCTCTTTTGTACACACGCACACACACACAACACACACACACACACACACATAGAAAATCCAACTTTAATAATGCATAATGTCCCCATTCAAGAGAAAGAGACCCATTCCCCAATGGCCAAATACATCATTACCTAGCATACTCTCATTAACTCCATGTATGACGTTACAAAAACCACTTTTTGCTCAATTTGGAAAATGGTTAAAAATATAATGGTAAAAAGCAAGTGGATCCTTAAGGCCTTGCTAATGTAGGCCAAAACAACTAAAAATAAACTACACTAATCACACTCAAAAGAAGCTTTCTATTGAAAATAAGATCAAGGATCCATAGTAGCTTTTGTGCACAAAACTCCTACTTCTTGCACCAAACAATAACTTTTGTAGGGTATTGTAGATTCGAAGGATATCATGATGAAGACTAGTCATCAATAATGAAAATCAATGATGAGCAACATCTAAAGAACATCACACAAGATGGGAGCACAATGAGACAACTTCAACTGTAAATGACATTGAATTCATGAGTGACTCAAGAGCTCACATAAGAATCACCTAAAAATATGAAAATGGAATCACAAATATTAGGAGTATAAACTTGTGATATGTGGCAAATCATGTATAATAAAAATACGGTATAATTCCACTAATGCATTAGGTCACATGTATGCTCCTTATTTACCCTAATCCAACTCTCATCAACCAATTCTTTGGCCTTTAAAAAGTCAACAAATAGAATCAATATGAAGGTTCCTAAGCATACAAAGTATATAACATATTTGAGGCATTGCCTTGTTAACTAGTGGGTCACCATGGCCCTTCCAACTTGGCTTTACAATTGTTGTGGGCCCTTCTAGCCTTACCACCAACCATAGTCCCCCCAACCTACTTAAAGAGGGGACTACCTTGGAATGAATGCATGCATGAAGATAATTAAATAAGGAATCCAATTGTAAATGTGCAAACATGCAAGGTAGTATAAACTATTATTTAGAAAATGAAAATTTTCATTGTGTGCATTGAAATTTCTTTAACAACTAATACCCATGCATTCCACTTGACTAACCAAATTCCTATTTCTTATAGCATTGGTGTGCCTCTCATACACATGAACTTCCCACTTAATCCCAAATACTTGAAAGACTTAGAATAGAGAATATATTTTCTTATTAAATATAATAGATTTACATGCCACCATAAATGAATGAGGGAGGGGATGACATTGATCAAATGTGACTCTTTGATGTTGAGCTTGGTCCTATATCCAAGTACAATCAAACTTGCTTTTTTGGTTGTGTGAAGGAGCTAAATTTTTCATAGTGTTTGGCAGACTTTTGCATTGTAGTGATACCAAAGAGTAAAATACTACATTTCATGCATTATTCCCTAGTAGAATCATTCTATGGATGGGTGTACTTGACAATCAGATAGGTTTTCCAATTTGAGTAGTTTCGCACTAATGCAGGCCTAAAATTTAGTCACGGTTTTAAGGGAGTGTGATGATGGCTATCTCCTACTTGAGAGGGAAAATTGCATCATCATCTATTAGCCAAGTACAATATTGACCTGCCCATGCAATATCCCAGGGGCTTGGCATTAACATAAGATGAGCTAGCCATTAGCATTGGACCACACTACCCTTTTGAGGTATTGATCTGCCCATGCAATTTGCAAGGGGTTTGGCATTAACGTCAAGTGAGTTTTCCATTAGCATTAGATCACATTGTCTTTTTGAGGTAGAGTCGAGATATCAAGGTACCCCACATGAATGGATTCTAGACCTATCTTACTGTGGTCCAATTACAACTACTCAAATTGAAAAAACTAACATGAGCGGATTCCAGACCTATCTTATTGTGGTCCAATTGTACCTGCTCAAATTGAGAAAACTATCAAAATGATGGGATGCACTTATCCTTGAAATGACTGGATTGGGAATTATCCTCACTTTTCACCTGCACACACAAGGTAATTTTAGTTTTCCTTATTAGGGAGATTATACTAGCACGCCTATTTGAACATTTACAACCATGTTGCTAGTGTAATAATTCTTAAGCATGTGTTCCCGCCAAGAAAATTAGGCAATGGTCCAAAGCAAGTTATATGATTACGTCACCTATTGATATGCCCAACACTGGCCTTTTATTAGCCGCTATCTGAAGTACGCGTTAAATCCATGAAATTTGGTTATATACATGCCCCTCATCGTAATCATCATCATCATCATCATCTCTCTCTCTGTCTCTGAAATGGCGGGAAGCAGGGGATACAGAGCGACAGGCTACAGCGATGGAGCATCACGGGCGAACCACAGAGAGAGAGAGAGAGAGAGAGAGAGAGAGAGAGAGAGAGAGAGAGAGAGGTCATTTTTAAAAAGGTTTTTTTTAAAATAAAATGCAATCGAAGGAGAGAGAATAAATAGCTGGAGAGAGAGTGTACCCGGAGTGGAAACCAGGTTGCTGGATTCAAGAGCTCAAGCGAGTGATAACCACTACACCAAACCACCTGACTATCAAAGGTCCTACCCGGCGTGGAAACCGGTTCGCTGGATTCAAAGCTCAAAGTGCCAAACCAACTACACTACACGACCTGGTTCAAAGCTCAGAGTGCCAACCACTCGACTAACGTATCCGCATTCTACGTAGTGAGACTTGTGCACGTGGCAGAACTGATCTTACCAGGATTTGAACCTAGGTCGTCTGGATTTGACGGCCCGAAAGTGCGTCGTTAGTCCCTAGAACTTATCATAATTTGTTTGTTCTGCGATTATTCATTCGCTCTTAATCCGCATTGCCGTGCTCGTAATTCTGTGGACGAGGAGCATAAAGTTCGCTGCTTTTGTGATGTGGACATCGATCTTTCTGTCAAGATTATGGGCGACAAAAGTCCATTCAGAGCAAAACAGGATCAAACAACTTTTGATTTAGATATTCGCATACCATACAATTTGCTTCAGAACTTCAGGCAGATATTGACTTAGTTAAACTGGTTCAGAACGGTGGACATGCTGTAGCGTAAGAACGTGCTGCCCAAGAGGATTGCACAATTCAACGGATACTTGGCTTACAACATTTGAAACTCAATGTCCAGGAAGAACTCAGAGTCGAGGAGCAGGAAGATATGGATGCAGCTTACAGGAGATGGGTGGCTGTTGATATACGACTGACGCACACCTTATCAAGATTGCAGCAGTCATTCCGTAAACTAGAAACTTCTGACCATTCCATTCAATGTCAAAGCGATGCACCTCGTACGTGAAGCCCAACCACTTTACCTCCTCAATACAGTGCTTATCCTGAAAAGAGCACCACAACACCCATCCCAAAAGACTCCATATATAAGCATAAACTTTAAAGAGAGCCATTGGTTTTCCATGAGATTGACCTCAAACAGGAATTTGAATCTTAATATCCATGACCAAGATACCAAAATACTTGTTTACACAGCTTCTGTTAATTTGTTCATCACGATTTCTCTTCATAGAAACATTGAGATGTATAAGCATTTTGTGCATCTCATTGAATTAGTAATTTACAAGACTAGGGGGTACATGTACTCGCTATAACATTATTAACTAGTATAAAACAGAACCACAAGGTGCTTGTTCTATTAGATATGCTTAATGCGCCACCCTCGTAAGGTATCACCAATGATCTATGGTACTCAATGTTATAAGGCCCCCATTATGAGAAGAAGCCATATGCGGCCACATTGGTTGGATCCTAACTTGCATGTGAGATGAGGTCTAGGTGATCAAATGGCAAAAAGGTGATATTTGTGGCTCTAGCCTTTGGGTTGGATAAAGTAGTTGATCTAGTAGCAACTTGAGGCACACTACATCGAGTTGCAAGGTGCGAGAGTTATAACGGATCCCTCTTTTGGGATCTAGGGGTTCCAAAAACGATCTCTGATTGGGGGATCTCAGGGAGGCTAGCCAATAGCCCCCCTAATGAGGTTTCGAGAATAACACCCTTGTCCTAATGGTAAAGGAAAGTTCCTTAGAATACTTCCTAGCCAACCAAAGAAGGTTCATAATATGGTCGGACAAATAGACTAGACCACCTTTCTAGGCTATAAAAGGAAGACCCTTCCAAAGCCATCATCTATCTGTCTTTCACCTAGTCAGAGTTCTTCCAACTAGTCTTAAACTCTTCACCTATCATTTGTCTAGATCACCATCTAAGGTTCATAGTGGAACCGTAGAGATCAACATAGACATCTTTATATCAATTTGTTTGGAATGAGAGAAGTTTTTGTTCTTTTCATATTTGCTTATTCCTTGCTCAAATTCTATTTGCTATGTCGAGTTCAAAACTACACCTAAGAAAGCCCTATATTAGCCTTTCCAAGTCTAGCTTAGTCTTCTACTACTCCATTGAACATGGATGTATTCACATCTAACTCACAAATGGCTTGTATGAAAAATCATATACCTACACAAGATGACTAGTAAGGTTAGCACTAAATTTGTTTAACCCAACCCATTTCAACTTAATAACTTAAATATTGATTGGGAAAGCATGTACATCTTAGTGAAGTGTGTAGGAGGAGATGAACTATGAGTGCAAGAATGATGGAAATTGTAATGAAGACAAATGCAAGACTGGTTTACAAGAAAGGAGCACAAACCTGGAGAACCGTGGCCAAAGATCATATTGCAAGTTAGCTCCATAATCATGGGCACATTCGCTGAAGTTGAGCACTCAGTTTTTGCTATGTGTCATCCTTTAGGTTAGACCAGTGTGGTCCTCCATGAAGGTTGTCCATCTTTTCTCTCAGTTCTAATGCCAATTTATAGGCGGCCACACTTGTACATACTTTAGTTCACTCTTCAATATCTTGTACCTAGGTCCACAGTTTGGGAGTCTTGTTCATTTCTAACACTCTCCTGCATCCAGTCTCCTCATTGTTCACTCACCTTTGTGCCAGGAAGGTGCAGAGTTGTCAGGTACGAAAGGTATGATACGGTACGGTATGATAAAATATGGTACTAATTGGTACCTTATGATTTTATAAGGTACGGTACGATATTAGTACAAAAAAAAAACAAAAACTTGGTTATTTTGGATTATAGATAATAGAACACATGTTTAGAGCTAAAATAGCAATGTCACTTTAGTTAATAGGATGAATACGTGAGGATAATTGGGTGAAACCTCATGCACAAAATGTGTAACGCGCTACTAGAAGATAGATGGGAGTGTATATGTAATACATCATACAACAAAGTAAAGTGTAGGGTGGATGGATAAAGAGGCTCTTCATTTCGTATGTGTGTGTGTGTGTGTGTGGGGCGGGGGGAGATGCTCTTGGAATTGCATATTCATCTTGGAAGTTGGGAGAGAGAGAGAGTGAGAGAGACTTGAAATTGTGATAATAAACATAAGGCTTAGGAGTTGGAAGATATTATGTGGTCTAGTCTTCATAGGCCAAAAATAGCCTATTTTTTGGTATGAATTGGTATGGATATGTTCAGTACAAAACGAAGTTGTCCGTACATAGTACGAATGCGTTGGTGGAAGCGTTGCCATTGGGGCATGCCTCTCTCTTGCATCAGGAGACCTCACAATAAAGAACTTGATCATGTTCACAGATGCAACTACTGCTAAAGTCTGCTGCCACAGAAAACACAGCAGCTCATTGCCTCAAAATGGAGACACACCACATCAATTGATAGGGATGGTTGCCAGTCACATCGGCAATGTTGCCACGGTAAGCTAGATCTGAAATCTGCTGCCACACAGAGAGTCATCAGGGATGATGGAAGCACACAAAACTGGTGATGTCATATAGACCATTCTTTTGTGTAGTATTCATCTTTTTGTACTCTCCTTTTTCACCAGAGAGCTCCTACCTTTTCTCTCGTTGGCACCTTCTTTCCAGCTGTTTTCAGCCCTCCCATCCTTCCCTCATTGTTGCAACTGCAGTAGCCCCATGCATCACAAGTGCAGCATTTCACTGCAGCAGCCCCAAGTGAGATCACCAGTGCTGTGTTTTTCAATAGCAGCACCACTGCAGCACTTGCATTTTGTTGATCGACCCTGCATTTTGCAGGCATACTTTTATCCAAGATGAGCCTTTATATGAACCACTTGTGATCCACACGTGCGATCAATGCAACTGTCACAAATCAGCACTCTTTTTTGCTAATGATTCCTCACATGCCTAGCTCTTCAATGGACTAGTTTCGCTCCAATTGCTATGTCCTTAGTTGTTGCCACCAACCTTGATCAATGAGCTTTGAATCTATCTCAATTACACCTCAAACCAATGTGTCTTCAAGCACATAAAGATCCAATCATTCCAATGTTGACCAACATGACATTGAAAAATGCATCCATGGTCTCTCACTGCTCCCACATTGCAATCAATGAGAAATTCGTACAAATTTGAGTCCTAGATTGATCCAATTAGTCAAATGAGCCCAACCAATTGAACAACAATCTTGGAGTTTTGCCCCAACCAATGAGCCCTCGGCCTTGATTGTCCAACAATCTTAGACTTTTTCCCTACCCAATGCTGTAGGGACCGATTAGACACGGAGATTGAGGCAGACAGTCATTACATGCAGTGAGAGATAGAGAGAGTGTGAGAGAGCAGAGTAGAGAGTGAGCATGTTTTCAAGTACAATGACGAGTCAGCACCTTTAGGTTTTTAGATAGATATATATGTGTAAGTACAAGTGCTAAGGGTGTGTTCACACCCGAGTACATTTAAAAGGCACGAGGCCTTTATTCCCAACAACCTTCCACCTAAAGGCAATGTGCCTTAAGAGGAGAAAAGAATCAGCTAATTCTAGGTATGTACAAAGTTGAAATACATATATCTATCCAACTCCCATCCTCTGCGGCAATGAGCAAACCGCTCTGCTGGAAGACCCTTCGTGAGAAGGTCTGCAGGGTTATCATCTTTATGCACTTTGACAAGCTCAATGCTTTTGCTGTCAAGTACATCTCTAATGAAGTGGTACTTCACCTGTATGTGCTTTGTCTTTGCATGAAAGATAGGATTCCGTGCTAGCATGATAGCACTCTGACTATCACAATGGAGAACAAGTAACTCTGTGATGCCAAGCTCTCCCACCAGACGTGAAAGCCATAAAGTCTCCTTGCATGCCTCAGTGGCAGCCACATACTCTGCCTCTGTAGTAGACAATGCAACACACTTTAGTAGCCTGGAGATCCAAGAGATTGCTCCTCCTGTGAAAGTAAACATCTACCCAAAAGTAGACTTCCTGCAGTCCGCATGACCAGCATAATCTGCATCCGTAAAGCCAACAACAGATGCCTTCTGCTTTCCAAAGTAGATGCACAACTCCTTTGTGACTTTGAGGTATCTCATAATACCTTTCACTCCATCCCAATGCTTCTTGCTAGGGGTTGCCATGTATCTGCTAACCACTCCCACTGCAAAGGCAATGTCAGGATATGTAGCAACCATAGCATACATCAAACTGCCAACAACTGAAGCATATGGTATCTTGGCCATTTCAGCCTTCTCATCATTAGATGTAGGGCTGTCCTCCGCACTAAGTTTCACATATGGAGGCAATGGAACTCCAATTGTTTTCCCCCCCTCCATATTGAAACGCTGCAAAACTTTGGAGATACACTCCTGTTAAGATAGATAGTGTAAGCCTTTCGATCTATCTTTGAGTATTCGCATGCCAAGAATGTGATTTGCATCACCAAGATCCTTCATGTCAAAGCTGCCATAAAGACTTTGCTTCAATGAATCCAAGGCATGAGTATCCCTGCCAGCAATCAGCATGTCATCAACATACAAAACCAAGATAATCAGGCTGCCATCTGCGGCCTTCTTGGTGTACAAGCAGTGATCCACTTGACTTCTATGAAAGCCTTGGGACTGTATGAATGTATCAAACTTATGATACCATTCTCTTGGTGCTTGTTTCAGCCCATACAAACTCCTTTTGAGTTTGTATACCATTTTTTCCTTCCCTTGTTCAACAAACCCTTCAGGCTGTTGCATATATATATGTATCCAGATCACCATGTAAAAACACAGTCTTTACATCCATCTGTATGAGCTCCATATCCTCAAATGCAACCAAGCCCAAAATGGTTCTCAATGTAGTCATCTTGACTACAGGAGAGAAAATCTCATCAAAGTCAATTCCATGCTCCTGCTTGTACCCCTTTGCAACCAATCTTTCTTTGTACTTTAGTAAGGAACCGGAAGTGACCTTCATATTGTAAACCCATTTGCATGGAAGGGTTTTTTGCTCTTTAGGCAGCTGCACCAAGTCCCAAGTGCCATTTCTTTCAAGAGATTCCATCTCTGACAACATGGCTTTATACCGTTTCTTGCTGTCATGTCTATCCATTGCTTCCTTGAAGCAAGACGGTTCACCACAGTCTGTCAGCATGACATAATTAGCCACATTAATTGCACTAAGGAACAAACCTATCAGGTTGTCTAGTAGCCCTAGACGATCTCCTAACCCAATGGTCATTGTTTGCTGCTTGTTCCTGCAAATTTCCATTTTCAGCATGCTGTCCTGGCATTTCAGCCTGCAAATCAACATTAACAGCTTGCTGTCCTGGCTGTTCTTACACATGTAATGGCTCATTTTCATGGGCAATAGCTGGCTGATCATTTTCAGCATCATTTCCTACATTTACAGGTTCATTTATAGCAGGTATTTGCTGCTGTACAATAGGCTCATTTTGTTGTCCAAAAGGTATTTCTTCCCAGAATACAACCCTATGTACCTCCTCACTCTTTTCGGGCTGTTTGTGCATGCAATCTTCCTGGAAGATAACGCCATTGCTGCGTACTACTTTCCTTTTCTCGAGATCCCACAATCTATATCCCATTTCACTCTCGTCACCATATCCTAGGAAAATGCATTTATAGAACTTTGGCTCAAGTTTGCTGCGTATTTCTTTACGAATGTGCACAAAAGTCTCGCAGCCAAACACTTTCAGATGAGCATATGAAGGTGGGTTGCCTGACCACACTTCTTGGGGAGCTCTCCCCCCCAAAGACTTGTTTGGTGACCGATTAATTAAGTGAACGGCTATGATAACAGCCTCTATCCAAAAACCATGGGGTAATGCACAATGAGACAGCATCGTACGGACCTTATCTTGTATGGCTTGATTCATACGCTCTGCAACTCCATTTTGGGGTGGATTATGAGGGACAGTGAGCTCCCTCTTTATCCCTTTGCTATCACAAAATGCCTGAAAAGCCTTGGACACATATTCCCCACCATTGTCAAAGCGAATACACTTAAGTGTCTTATCTATATGATTTTTAGCCAATGCCAAGAATTTTTTAAACTTATCAAGCACTTCATCCTTGCTACGAATGGGATAAACCCATACCTTCTGTGTAGCATCATCGACAAAGGTGACAAAATATTTCTTTCACCCTAAAGATAATCCTGGAATTTGACATACATCCGAATGTACTAACTCTAGAGGAAAAGATTTCAAAGAAAGAGACTTTTTGTGAGACGTCTGTTCATGTTTGCCATAAATGCAATGATCACAATGCTCAAAATCAGCAAAATGAAGACAAGGCAAGTAACCCAAACAAGAAAGCACTTTCATTCCTATTTAACTCATGTGTCCCAACCGGCCATGCTACAAAGAAATGCTTGGTTGTTTGATCACGGCAACAACATGGTCACACACACTAGATACATGAAGTGGATACAAACTATCACTCTTGCAACCTTTGGCAATAACCCTAGATCCCTTACAGATATTCCATTTTCCATCACCAAAGGTGGTATGAAAACCATCATCATCTAGCTGCCCTGTGGTAATCAAGCTCTTCTTGAGCTGAGGTATATGTCATACATGCTAAAGTGTAAAGACATAGCCATGCTGAAACTATAACTGCACACTGCCAATACCTGCAATCTCATATGCATAGTTGTCCCCAAAATGGACAACACCATGTCGACCCTCGATATAGGCAAAAAACCACTCACGATGAAGGGTGACATGAATGAAAACATCTGAATCAAGAATCTAGGTATGCATATCATCATCTGTATCTGCAAGTAAAGCACGTGCACCAAAGTGTGAAGAGACAAAGAGTACATTACTCCCACTGTCACTATCATGAGTGACTACATTTACCTCTTCAATTTTTACACTGCTCTTCTTAGGTTGACTGTCATTCTTCTCTTCCTTGCTATCATCTGTCTTATTGCCTTTTCCTTTCTCTTTCTTTCATTTGTAGCAGTCACGTTTAAAGTAACCCTTCTTTCCACAATGATGGCATTCAACATCTTTGCCACGTGATTTACTGCGTCCCTTGCCATCATATTTGCCCTTTTGCTGTGATCGGCCCCTAGTATGCAAAGCACTGGAAGACTTGCTAGATGCATTGTCCTACCGATTCATCTCTTCCATAAGTAGAGTACTCTCTACATTAGCATACAACAGGATTACATTAGAATTGCTCATAGTAGTCTTAAATGTACTCTGGTAGAGTGCAAAGCAAGAAAGTAGCCTTAAATTCCTCATCAATCATGAACTCAAGGCAATTAGCTGGCTGAAAATGAAGTTAAACTCACTCAAGTGAGTAGACATTGCTGTACCCTCTTTCATATGCAAATCCATAAGCTTTTTCAGCTAATACACTTTGCTTGCAGCACTCTTCTGTGCATACAGTTCTTCTAGCCTAGTCCATATAGCATATGCAAAATCCAAACCTTCAATGTTGAAGAGCAAGGCATCAGAAATCGATAGCTCTATGGTTGAGCGTGCAAGCTCATTCAACTCATCCCAATCGTTCTAATCCATGTCCACGAGCTTTGCCCCTTTGGTTTTGATCGGCTTTGCCTGCTTCTTTTGTAACAGGATATTGTAGCACTGCTTTTGCTAAACTGCAAAATTATGTGCGCCTTCAAGCTTCTTTATGTGCATCAGATTACTGTTGTAATTGTTGCCAGCCATGATTTCAGCCCAAATGTGACAAAAAACCCAGCAAGTGTAGGCCCAAACTGTCACCCAAGTGACCAAGGAATGACCACGCAGAAGTACAGATTTTAGATCTGTAATTAAATTTTCAAGAGCACCAAACCATGTGCTACAGCATTATCCAATTGATTACAATTGTTCCAAGGGCATATGCATCACATTACATGAGAAATCCCAAAATTTCAGCTGCAATTTCTGTTATACATGTACCCACGGGCATAAAATTTGACACGAACAGTCAAAAGCCCCAAAATTTTGTGCTCAAAGCATCAAACACACATCTGCATTTCCTCTGTCATGCATAGGACATGCCAATTTTGCCAAAATAGAGCAATTTCAGCAAAACCCCCAAATTCTACCAAGTGTTGATGTCCAAATTGTGCGGAATTCAACCTGCATGTACATAAAATGACCAAATGCTGCACAAATTTTGCCCAAACTACAAAGCCCCAAATTGCACGGGGTCCAGTGTGCCTCAATGTCGAGAAATTGGGTAAATTTCAGCCCAATTTGTGCATGTACATTAAAAGCCCCAAATGTCGAAGGCAAGATTTCACAAATTCCTGCAATTTCTGAGACAAATTTTCTTGTCCTGCATCATATTCTCTAAATCTAGGAAAAGCCCCAAATTTTAAGAAATTTCACTCAGATGAGCAAAATTTCAACAATTTTGGCGAAATCCCCAATTCAAATGCGCACAATGTCTACAATTCCGACGCAGATGCCTCAATTTTGCATGAACAGTACTCAGTCTGAAGAAGCCCCAAATTTCTAGGCCAAAATTGCACAAATCTAGCCTTTTTGTGCCTGGCACGCGAAACCCCGTCAAAAAAGGGGTAGAAGTTGAATTTTTGGTTTTTAAAAAAATATTTAAAAAAAATGTGACAAGGTCTGTTGACCCTGTTCGATTGTCCTGCCACACGCGACTTGTCCCGACGAAACAAGCTGCACGCGCTGTCCGCGGGACCTATCCGTCGGCTGCTTGCCTGTAGCGTCGTCGTAGCCTGTGCAGCGCAGCACTGTGTCCCTGTTTCGCACAAGCCTACCTTTGTGTCACGCAGCAGTAGCCTTCTTGTTCGTTAGCACTGCAGTCGTCAGCTCGTTTGCAGCGTCGCCTGGTGTTTGTCAGTGCTGCAGCCCGTCGCACGCCTAGTCCATGCCTGTTGTTGTTGCCTGCTGCAGTCGAGTACTGCTCCCATGCCTGCAGCTCACGCCTCTGACTCTCCTGCTCGCCTTTGAGCTGTCTCATCACCACACTGGTCTTCTACCTCAGCCTGACGATCATCTGCATCACCTTACACTCTGATACGAGTTTGTAGGGACCGATTAGGCACTGAGATGGAGGTAGACACTTGTTACGCGCTGTGAGAGACAAAGAGAGTGTGAGAGAGCAGAGTAGAGAGTGAGCACATTTTCAGGTACAATGACGAGTCAGTACCTTTAGGTTTTTAGATAGATATATATGTGTAAGTACAAGTGCTAAGGGTGTGTTCACACTCGAGCACATTTAAAAGGCACGAGGCCTTTATTCCCAACAAATGTACTTTCAATTCACTGTCAAATTGAAGTAAATCAGACATGTAAACCTATTGTCCATATATCCTAATCTATGACATGCATTTTCCTAGAGATTGGATGCCGAATTTAATGCTTTCAATGACTGAAAATCAGATCTGCATGTCTAAATACATTTGCCCCTAATGTCTGCCCCGAATCTTCCATGATTTGGTGACCCAAAACAAGAGGCCAATTCGATGTTTTGTTTGAAATGTCTGCGGCAAGCAATTTTACACCCAAAATGACTGATTTTTTGCCAACCCTAGCCAATAATCTACTGTAAATGGAAAACCTAATTCTAATTTTCAGAAAAATAGAGCTTTCATAGCCTGAGAAAGAGAAAGAAAAAGAAAGAGATTGATTCTAGGCTGTCCAAGACCTCAAAATGGCTGGAAAACACTCTCCTCTTGCTGCTCATTGTGACAATTGCCCAAAAAGTATGATAGTTAGTACTGTGTTAAGCATCTATACAAAACTGCACACAATATACATAGTGTCTAGAACACTAATCATAGTAGATCCCAAAGCACATATACTCTTAGCATCTAGTACCTTAGGTAAACATAAAGCACACAAAGTAGCCATTAGATATTTGAGTGTATCTAACCGGAAGGAGTGGAAGTGCTACCCCCCTCTTGAGCATCAAGCAATGCTCCAAATTTGCATCATGTTGAGCTTGATGGAGTTACAACCAAGGTTGGCTCTAGCTGAAATGCCACAAGATAAAGCTGCAACCATTGAGGTGAATTTGCTAAGTCACCCTCTTCCATCTACTTCACATCCAATGGTGCATAGTTGTTAAACTTCATTAGGTAACAACATGAAACTTTGCATTTAACCTTCCTTTCCTTACCTGCCAAAATTTGATTAGGAATGAGGATCTCATCCAATTCCTCAACTTCCAACTAAACCTCATCAATAGCATCCACATGCACATCCCTATGCCAAGATCTCAATAGACTCCCATTAAATGCATTGTGAATCTAACAATGAACACAAAGCCTCCCTTGAAAAATCAAATATAAAATCCATGGCTATGATTTCCCATAGTCTATGATGAATAGGCAAAGGCTGTAACAAGCCCATTGCCTTTTAATGGTTAAATTTGACCTTTTGATAGACAATGCATGTCCCAACGTCTCGAAGCTGACCAATAAAAGAAATGTTTAGCTCCCTTAACAATAGCATCAATGCCCCTATACCCTACATATGGTGAAGCATGGCTTTCAATTCAGAGATGTGCCTATCTCAAGATAGATTGAGAAGTATTGCTATGGACCACCGAAAGAGATTTGGGATTATTGCACGATGACAAAAGTGACCAGCATGGCTCAACTAATTGACAATGCAACAACAACAAATGCATTGCTTCAGCAATGCAATAATCCCAAATCTCGTTGGGTGGTCCATAACAATACTTCTCAATCTATTCTGACATAGGCACATCTTTGAATGAAGTAATTGGCAATAGTGCTGCCCAAAACCTTCAGTCGTACTTCTCCAAGTTCTTAAATCCTTTAGCATCTAACTTATGCCAATCTATCCATTAATTGCATCGCAAATGTGTTTATCAACCATACAGAAGAGAGAACTTGTTTAAATTGTATCCAAGTGTTCAGTGTCTTCCCTTGCATTAAAAAAATGCTCCGCCACTATAATGCATTACCCTTAAAAAAGATGACTGCCTTGCATACTTTTGAAACTTCATGAAGTTGCACCCTGAATAAGCCGCATCAAACTGCTGCAAGAAAGTCAATGCTTTTAGCTTATCTTTCATACCATTGAAAGGACTCAAACTTCACTGTAGCTCCATCCTCATAATCTTTAGCTTTTTCCCTAAGAATGAGATTGTCATAAACTGGTGGCTCCAAATATGGAGGCACCAATCCTACATTTGCATTAGCGACACCCATATTGGGGTAAAGAAACTTTGCATTCCACACTATCCTACAAGGCCTCCCACATGTCCATACTAGCCTCATTGCAATCCTAGCTGGATGCCAATCTTTCCATGCATGCCATGTTGCATTTTTGGTTGTGCATCAAATAAAAGATTACCCCATAATTGCTGCTGCAAACTAGGCTGTCAACTGGCACCATAAGTTCCTTGCATACTAGGACCACCTCATGCATTCCCTTCCATGGCTTGAAACACTAAACCACCTTCGAAATAACTTGGATGTGCAAATGGTTTTTATATACTTGGCTGCCCAAATGCATGCTGAAAATTATTCCATTGTGCATGCATACTAACGCCATGGCCATGTAAAGACTATTGAATTGGATCCTCCTATGGGCACATTGGGCTATTGCCTATGAAATAGCATAGATTGATGCCGATGTAGATATGATCTTCTAACATGGGGTCTAAGGATTACATCAGAAAATTTCGGGTGTTGAGCAACTTGTGCCAGTACATTCACTGTATTCATCAATTGCACCTAAAGCATTGCATTTGTATCATCGTTGTCGCGTGACTTAAAAGTTCCACTAAAGGAGAGATTTACCAATGTAGTATCAATTTCATTAGTGTGCTATTGTCCAACATTGACATAGCCTTCAATTAAACATGCACGATGGAATAACTACTCCTCAACAGAGTGTTGGGGGTTAAAGGCCACCTGTGCCTAGCTGCCTACATTTATCTTGTACTTGCTGCCCGCACATATGTGCATTGCAAGTGGCAGCTTCCCATCATTGTCACTTTATTCTTTATTCTTTCTATGACAATAGAATAAGGGAAGGTTGGTCACACATTGTGACCGTTGGAGTTCCCACATACCATCTCTCTCTCTCTCTCTCTCTCTCTCTCTCTCTCTCTCTCTCGTTTGAACCTCCATAGCTCTTGCTTCCACTTGTGCTCTCACTCTTACTCCACCTTTCAACTAGTATCCAAGTAGACATTCGAGGAGCGTCACACAGACATTGATCATAGTCACTTTATTCTTTATTCTTTCTAAGATAATAGAATAAGGGAAGGCTGGTTACACATTGTGGCTGTTGGAGTTCCCACATATCGTCTTTCTCATTCTTGCTTGAACCTCCATAGCTCTTGCTTCTGCTTGTGGTCTCACTCTTGATCCACCTTTCAATTGGTATTTGAGCGGGGATTCGAGAAGCTTCATGTGTTGAGCTAACATAAGAATTACATGTTGAATTAGCCACTTAAAAAACCCCAAAAATGCTTAACTAATGAAAATTTTAAATTGGTGTGTGGTTCAAGAGAGTTTTCAAACGGTGTATGGTATGAGGTCCGAAGACTTTCTATAAATAGGCACGTTTCCCTCCATTCAACCCAAGCTCCTTTTTTTTAGATTTCAAAGGTCTCTAGCTTCATTGCCCACACCCCATTCGAGAGGATATCTCATCCGAAGCTACCCATTGCTGGCGACATCAGTCTGGCATATGTTTCCAACCTCCACCCTATTGTTCTCTCGCCTCTTCTAGCCATTGCCTTGTTAGTCCAGCTAGACAGTTGGTGCGTTCGCTGCTTGGAGACCCCTCTCCATAGTTGGCAACTACTTCTTGACCACTTCCTGCTGTTGACAACCATCCAAACATTGTCACTCTATTGTTTTTGCTATCGCTTGGCTGGGAGGACCACATCAGCATCTGCATTTTTCAGTTTTCTACAGTCACCTAATTTTTCTCTCTCCTCAGGTACCTGTGTTTTCAGTATTTTTCTCTCCTCACTATTTGCCTACATCAGATCTAGTTTTCATAGCTGTGTTTGTTGGTGTTTGACTATTGAAGGCTACCTTTGTTGTATTTCGGGATCCCTCATGAGTACGACGTACTCTCTTTCTCAGCACCTTTGTCTCGTGTTGAAAATCAAAGTAAGAGTATAAAGTTGTATGCACAAGAGGGAGAGAGAGCTCAAGTACAAGAAGGAAATCTTGCTTAGTAAGTTGCCCAAGATACAACTGGTATACTCTCTCTACACTTGGGAATGACCTCTAGGTTGTTTATATAGCGTCACCGTGGGTTAGGGTTAGGGTTTCCCTTGCCCTTTAGTTCATTCACATCTCACCTTCCCTCAAGCACCCTTGCTTACTCAAGGTTTCCATGCTACACTTCTAACACCCCCTCAATGCTAAGGATTACATAGTATATAAATGGTTCCTCCCCTCAATGAATCAATGGGATGCCTTTATAAAATAGGCTAAAAGGATATATATGGAAAGATGATACAACACATACTATGAAAGTCAGTCATTAGATGCTTTGAAGACATAATTGGCCTCCAATTCTTTGGGTACTTCAGGAGATTTTGAACATTTACTAGTGATATGCCTTGTTTATTTACATTTGTTGCACTTTGCTTTGTTGGGATATTTTTTCCAATAGTTGCTTACAATATATATATTTTTAAAAGGAACATTTAGTAGTCACAATATGGACTAAGATTTGGTGAAAACAATTAAGGTGTACTCGGACAAATAGATTAGATTAAGAGAAGTAAATGGTCTATGTGTGTATACCTGACACATAGAATTACAATGATCAACAGTGAGATGATGAGAGTTAGGCATTAAGGGGATATGCTTAAGATGAACCACTTAAAGACATAAAACATCTTCCACAACTAAGTTAAACCAAGATTATGATTAAGAAGTGGAGCATTAGTCCTTACAAGCACTCATCTCAATTTTATGCCTCAATTGAGATGTGAAATGTCGCGGTCTTTTAATGGACTTATTAATGCCTATTAGTATGTCCAGCCTGAAGAGGAAGCTTCTAGGTTTGAGACAACCTCTAGAGAAGATTAATCAATGATTAGAATCACTGTTAGTGACTTCCAGCGTGATTAAAGTTGGGAGTGGGAAAGCTTGAAGCTTTCTAGCTATGGCTCCTAGCAAGGTACAAAGTGAGGGTTTGCTCTATGTGAGCAACATAGAAGGAATTATGCCAAACCCATTTAGGGTAAGATAGCCCACTTGGAGGAATACAAGTGCCCCATGAAGACTCAAGGGATTACGCCCTATGCTACTTGCGCTACAGCTCGAATGCTCACACTGTCAGAGAATGCGCCAAATCTGCATTTTCAGCAATGCCGCCTTCTGACATGGACAATGTTGGCCTCTAAGGTGCTATGCTACTGCGCCTTGAGGTAAGAAAGAGACCCCCAGAAGAAACTGGGACCTAAAAAGCTCTCTTTTGCTCTCCCCAAGTCATCCAATAGAGCTAGATATGGCCTCGTGGAAGTTACTATACGTATATCCTCTACATCACGTGCGTTCAAGGCCAATTTATAAATATCCTTATCTATGAATTTTTCTTGAATAAAAGATAATCCTTTTCTATTCAATCTGTAAATAACCCCTTTGTATTACACCCTTATGTATGCAAAAAATGTATAAAAACGTTATTTTAAAATTATCTTATTTTGAACCCACATGATGCACACATATATTCATGAGTAAGTTACCTGAGGGTATGATAGACAACTATGGAGATTAAGAGATATGATGAAGAAATAAAACTCTCATGTGCACTTAGTGTGAGATGTGGATACAGGAAGCTCAATGGATCAAAGGTGGCTTTGATACCATGTTGGGAACCAGAGTGACTAGTGAGAGTATAAAGCTATGTGCACAAAAGGGAGAGAGAGCTCAAGTACAAGAAGGAAATCTTGCTTAGTAAGTTGCTTAAGGTACAACTAGTACACTCTCTCTACACTTAAGAGTAACCTCTATGGGCAAGGGTTAGGGCTTCCCTTGCCCTTCAGTTCATTCACACCTCACCTTCCCTCGTGCACCCTTGCTTACTTAGGGTTCCCATGCTACACTTCTAACACCTCGGTCCTCAAGACAAGAGTTCGGGGTACGGTTTTCATTTCTACATGGTTTGTTTGCTGCATGAGCATTGTATATTTAGTATTTAATCAATCATTCAAATTTCACTGTATTCATACATATATGAGATGTCACGAGCCGAATACGATCTCATCCTCATGTATTGAGCTCAATAGCAGATCAAAGATAAATTTGAGTTTTCCCCTTTAGATTTGGTGCACTAGTCTAATGATTTTACAAGAAGGATGGAAGCTCCACAAAGGACTAATCACCCTGACATGGAGTACAAACCATTTTCCTCTCTACCACAATCATCTCCCTCTCTACCTCTTTCATCTTTTCCATGCACTTCTCCACATTCATTCACTCCTATGTAAGATAAGCATGCTACTACTTCTCAATCTTTTGAGTCTACTTCCTCCTTTTGTACAAGATATTGGTGATGCCCAGGATGAACTCACTCTCCGTACTAGGTATTGGTTCATAAGCCCTGAAGAGGACATATTTTTCTTTTTGAACTCAAGAAAAGATAAGCAAAAGTTGCAAAAATCTATGGTAAGTGCTCATTCGTCTTTTCCTTCTGCTTTTACATCTCATGGTCAATATGATTTTAGTGATTCATCTATTTCTTCATTTGCATTTAATGAGAAAGAGAAACCTAACACATTTCCCACAACAACCCAATGATAAGTCCATTTAATCTGCCACACATCCCACCCACTAGTTCCAATGCACCTTTCTTTCAACCTCCACTAAGTATACCATACATATCTTCATGCATCATACCAAGGGGTCCTTCACCCTTAGGCCCACCTTTTAGGACCTCATCTTTTCCCCAATAATTGGGTAGTGTCTCCATGATGGAGATTCATCCTACCATCCCCACACTTTCGGGTTTTTCACGGCTTGAAAATACCACTCAGCCCACCACCACCAAGTATAGATCTGTTAGTACCACGATTTGCTTCCATGGTATTATCTAGTGGGCCTTTTGGTCATTTTATTGTGTCCCAACCGACCATTGAAAAGGGCTTACATGTCCTGGTGCCTCCACCTCCACCGGCACTTTATGCAAACATTCATATTCTAGTGCCTTCACATCAATCGATACCCATTGGATACTATTAGCCTATTTCTGCCTACCCACCTCCCCCTTCTAATTATTCCCCTCCCTCACCTCTTTCCTATTCTACTTACCCAACACCTCATAGTTTTTCCTCTTCATTAGCTAAACATGCCTTTAATGATAAGACACGTTTTAATGGGTGACACTTCACTACTTAGTCAAACCTGATGAGACATGTCCATGACTCCCAAAATCTATGGGATCTTCTGTAGGGGTTGAAACCCTAACTTAATCCCACACTTTTTTCATACGAGGTTGTCCACTCATGGAAGGCTAGAAAGGCCTCTGCTATTGTCGAGCTGATGCAAGGTCCATTATCTGAGTTCATTCATAACTTTGACACTTTGACTTAGCATCCCATTGTTGGGCACACTTGATTGATCACTATGCGACTCGGAATAGGACCCATTGCATCAATTTGGATCATTAGCTCCAAAAATTTAAAATCACTGACCGGGATGGCTTGAAAGTCAAGTTGGCTGAGTATTGGTTCATTGTGGTTTCATCCGCCTTTGCAAAACTTGGTAGGCTATTGGGCAGCCGATGTGCATCCTTTGTTTGATGCCTTGGCCTCTCTAGGGTGACCACTTGGACTCCCTTGACAAGATAACCATGGCCTCTATGGTCTTGGTAGGCCATTGGGCAATCACTTTGCACCCTTTGTTCGATGCCTTGGCTGCGTTGGGGTGGGGTGCCTAGGGGTGAAAACAATATGGCAAACGTTGAAAGAGAAGAAAAACTCAAAACATAGAAGAAGATGATGATGAAGCACTAAATCATGCTAAGTGAACCAAGCTCATAAATCGGAGAAAGCTCAAAAGATGACCGCATCATCCTGTTTGAATCAAAAGGTAATATCTAAAAAAATCTAAAGGAAATCTGCACTATGAACGGAGTGAAACGCAATCCTTCGGGTGGTAGGCTATTAACAATGACTAGAAGTGGAGAACAATTGTCAAGGGAGTAATATGTAGTCCTTTGAAGCCGTCACAAAAGATTACCAACTGTCGAAGACTGATGCCAAAGCCAGGAAGTGTATCAAATTCCCAAATGCAGCTAACAAGATGATGCTTGGAGCAGGGAGATTGCCGTCTGATGGAGAGGGGCCTCTAAGTCTGCAAATGTAGGATAGAAGCACTGATGCCAACTACTATGGAGTGATGCTAGGCGTGGAGGAGCCAAGAGACCACAAAATGCAAATCACAAATCAAGACAATCTCTAGAGATGACAACAAATGGAGAGGGAGGTCGCCAAGTGAGAAGAAGTTCTCCATTGCCAAACGCTAGTAGGAGGAGATGCCAGATGCTGATGGTACTGATGCCAAGTGGAGAATAACCTCCCAGACAGTCAAATGTAAGGTGGAGATGATTCCTGGAGGAGGAGGAGGAGCTGACGCCAGGCAGGATGAACTTCAAAATGCGAGCCTGATGCTAACAAGACAGGGTGCCTAAAGCAGAGGAGCGAAGATGGTGGAAGGAGAGAAAAGAATGATGGAGAGTATCAGAAGAATGACTGATGGTGATGAGAGTCTTAGAAGAATAACTAATGATGATGAGAGTGTTTGATGGATGTGTGAAAGAATGACAAAGACTACCCATAAATAGGTAGACACTGTCTAGGATGGCTCCCTAGACAATATAGGGTGGTGCCCCAAATGTGGCAGCTGGCCCCTTTTTAGGGATGTACATTGAGTGAAACCCTAAAACTGAAGGGAAAGATATGAGTTGAATGCACTAAGTGAATGGGTTTCTCAACACTTGGCCTTCCCAAGGGAGGCTGTGCCCATAGAATTGCATAAGTCAATGTAGACCAACTCTAGTAGTATAGAAGCCTTGCAAGTAGCAACCTGTAGATACGGCTGCCTATGTTGCTTGCTCCTTAAACAACTAGGGCAAAGAGTGTAAATGGGAGGAAAATTGAGAAGTCCCTCAACCATCTTCTTTTGAGAAGCCCACCTGATAGCATCAAAGTTGAGGTGCCCATATTGCACATGCCAAAGCATTCCTAGCTTGTAGGAAGTTCTTGCGAGACGAAGGCTGTTAGCATAAAAAGTCCACCATGTCCAAAGAACCACTCTTGTAGAAACATCCTCCAAAGTCAGTACATCTTCTGTGGACACAATATGGGTACCTAGCTATGTAAGACCATGAACAAACAATAGGTTAAAACCCAAATCTAATACATAGAGAACTTTGCCTAAAGAATGTTGCCAATCTAGCTATAGGAGAATGGTCCCCACTCCACGCACGAGTATAGAAGGATTGTCGCTAATGGTGACAAATCTAACAAATTGACAAACTGAAATAGGCAAGCTAACAAAAACTCCAATACAACAAGCACCAAAGCATTGTAGCCTCTCAATTGGATTTACCTTCAAATATCCACATTCATCCTATGTCCCATGTAAGTCATTTGAAGGAATACTTGGGGCATGGTAAATTGATTATCCCAATCAAGGACATTTTGTACACAATTATGATTCAATACATTCCATTTGCACCTAAACCAGTCCAATATTACATGATCCCATCATGCCATTTATCCTAGATATTTCATCAAGTGCAAGAACCGCATGAAAACAGGGACAACATGGGAGTCACCTTGCTTACTCAAGAGACGCTTCGACTTTGTCACTTAGGATAATACTAAGGACAGCAATCATTCATACGGGGAAAGTGTTATATCCTTAGACATCTTGGATAGGCACCTGTAGCATTGGCTACAACCACTAACCATTCAACCACTAGGTTTGAACACCACCTCATGCTAAGAGGTCTTGTAGTGTGAACACGCCCTAAAGGCTAGTGTAGTTAAGGAATCGTATAAAAAGGATTCAGGGGCTCAGTTGTGCTATACCTCATGCGATCACCAATGTTGAAGTCTCCACGCACCGGGTTGTTATGGACTAATGGTATGGAAACATCAATCCTTGCAATCGGAGCTTGGCCCGATAAGTTGCTGGCCCCAAGCTCGAATGTAAGCCGGTTTGCTCTACACCAGGAGATGAATCCAATCCTTACGTCTTTAAATTTCTTTCCATGCTTGCTGGCCCCAAGGTCGAATGGAAGCCTATTTGGCTCTATGTTAGGAGATGAATCCAATGCTTACCGCTTTATGTTTCTTTCCATGCTTGGCTTGGGCCATATCATGCATGTAGGTTAGAGGTCTGTGCAGATGTCTCATAGATGGCAACAAAAAGAGGAATGATAATTTGCAGCTACTTTACTTCTTATACCCAGTTCATGAAGTGTGCATTTTAAATGTTCTATTAATGTTACAGCTTTGTGTTCTCATACATGCAATATGTATCTCATTGCCAACTTAACAACCTAGATGATTAACAAACTCTGATTAGTGTTGCATGTCCCTTCCGCTATGGCCCATGTTGCTTTTAGTGTGCTTCTGTTGGCTGTCCTTACATTCTTCAGTTATTCTTGCATGTATCTTGCAATCTCCAACTCTATGTGGGTGGCAACTATACTACTAGTACGAGATTGAGTTTTTGGTTTGTGTCTGATTTTTATGTGACCTCAGTTAGTGCAATGTGCAGGAGCAGATGAAGAGGCACAGACCTAGAGAACGGTAACTAAAGAGTGTACTGCAGCTTGATCACAAGTTCATGTCAATTACAACTTGAATTTCTTCTTGTTAAATGGCAAACCGAGAACTCAAGTCAATGTTGTTGATTTTTCTTTTTAAGTATGTATGATGTGCGATTACACCTCCTATCATTCATATGTTGCATTTCTAAGCCCAGCTACATGTGAATATTCTCATGTCATGTTAAAAAATAACTTGTGGCTTAAGCAATACTTTACATCGGTCCATGGCAGCACCCATTTTACCAATTCAAGACATGGAATGTCTTCCAATACTTACCATGTGAAACATGCTGAGTGGTGCATCAAAAATTGCATCAACTTCTGCAGCATTTGGAAGAGGCTTGAACTTGTTCCTCTCAGACAACACAGCAACCACAGGTGTAACCCTCAAACGCTTCTGTGGAAAATTTGATGCAAATTGTAACAAAGTCATTGTAGGCTCTCCAAAAAGCAAGCTTGCCATCAAACATTGAGTTCAGAAGAAACCTGTGAGACAAATGGTTCAAGAACAGTGAGAACTTTCACAAGTGAAGGATCCAGACCAATTTCTTCCTTTGCTTCCCTAAGCGCGGTTGCAGCATCATCGGCATCTCCTTTGTCCCTTTTGCCTCCCGGTAGTGCAACTTCACCTGCAGCATGAGTTCTACAGCTAAGCTCAGGCCTTCCTTTAAAGAAAGCCAAATCCAATTACTATTGCTTTGTTCAAAATGCATCAACAACATGCTCATTTTTCGTCGAGTTTAAAAATTACTATTGGTTTCAAAGTCATTTTTCATCAGAAACACACATAGCACAAACAAAGAAGAAAGAGAACTCTGAAGTGAATGAATCAGTGCTGTAAATGAATGTAAGAAAGTACAAAATGCTTAAAGACAGAGCAATGGGAGCAGTAAAAGAGTGATGTCCAGGAACAAATCTCAAGGTTTGTAACCACCAGTCAGAGCTGAAAATGGAAGGGCAACAAGCTGGAAACCAAAATGCAGCAATGTACTGCCTGAAAGAGTATGAAGCTGGACGCAGCTGGCAGATGATAGTTGGGTGTCTGGCGGCCTGTGCAACAGCCAAACACAGGCTGGAAACTGTCGCCTAGGGTGCTGGACACCATGGCAGCCTGCTGCAGCAGTAAACGCAGGAACCAGGGGCAGCAGCCAGGCAGGATGTTCTTCCTCTTCTTTCTATTGAATACATTTGTTTTCATGCTTTCACTTCCATTGCACACTCTAACATGGTCTTAGATGTCTAGAATCCTAAATTCTAGTGCTGATTTATATTCATTTTGCACTGTAGCAGGTTTTGTGTGGCTGCTGTAGCAAACTTGGAGAGGGATGTGTTGTGTTTTTGCCTTCCACAGCCTACTCTCCACCTGGGTGATGTGTTGGTCTAGGCAGAATTGCATCACATTATCTTTACTTCTCTGTCTCAGCTGCATATTTTGGCTGGTTAGACCTGTTGTCCCTGTGTTCTCTCTCTGCTCCTCATCATCTACCGCTTGGCAACCTGTTTCCTAGCTAGGTGGATTGCGTGTAAAGTTTGGCCACCTATTTCGTGCCTCGACCAGGTGCTATAACATCTGCATTTTTGCTAGCTGCAATAGGGTTTCACCTTTCTATCTAGCATTTTGGGCCAAACTATTATCGAGTATTGCTCCTACCTCTCCATCAACCTACATTTTACCTTTTTTCTACATTTCCATGCTTGTGTTTTTGTATCAGCTTCATGGCATTTGTAGTTGTTACTTCACTCTTGTTTATTAACCTCAATGAAGAAGGATGCAGATTTCAAGCGAGAGCGTGCAAATACGAAGTGCCCGAGATATTCAGCAAGTGATTTCACTTTTCAAGTTACATTATATTAAAAAATTAGGCACACAATGTGCAAGTAATTTGGGTGCATTATTATTTTGTAATATTATGTGAGCGCCAGGCTCACTCATGCAAATTAGATAAAAAAGTGGCTAGAGTGCCCAACTTATGGTGGGAGGAAACCCTAAGCCCAACCCTATGTATAAAAAGTGAGTACAATGCCCAATTTATGGGAGGAAACCCTAAATCCGACCCTGTGTATAAAAGCCACAATGCTCATTCTTATGGGCACAACTTTGAGAGCAACCCTTCTCCTTGTTAGGCTAAAATATACATTATAAGCTTACAACATTCAATTGGCTATTTATAATAGCCCCAAAACATTAAATTGCCAAACTTTCCCAGAGAATTACCAAAGTGTCCCCTGATTTTGAGAGAATCAACATCTCTAAATATAAGGCTGCCCACCACTCAACCTAAACCGTGCCTTGCAAATTGCTGGTGCACCTTGTCTACTACTGTTTATGCCCCTCTTCAAGAAGATACCTCAATTCATGGTATTGTCCATAATAACACCATACTTTCAGCGCATGGATAACCACCAACAATTCCTTCTCTTGGGTGATGTAACGTGTTTGAACATTGGTGAGCTTACGGCTCTCAAATGTGATATATCAACCACCCTCATAAAGAACATGAACCTCAAAAGGATTATTCGAATTGATTATCTACAACATTAGTGTAGTAATAACCAGCAATTTCAATGTTTGAAAACATTGATCAAGCTCATTAATCCAAACAACTAGCGAACTAATATACTTTTTCTTGCTTTGAATACCCATAAGTAAATGTGTCAAGGGTTTAGCAATATGAGCATGGTCCTTTATGAACTTTTGAAAAATTCTAATAAAACTTAAGAAAGATTTTAGAACCTTTTTGGAATCAATGTGAATACTATCACTCGAGATGACATGTCCAAGATATAATAAGTCCATCTGAAAACTTTCACACTTGGATAGTTTTGCAAACAATTGACACGTAAGACCATACACAAATGTTTCACATGTTCCTCCAACGACTTACTATAAATAAGGATATCATTGAGAAAAAAGATTATTCACTTTTTAAAATACAAACAAAATAAGTCATTTATCACCTCCTAGAAAGTTATGAGAGCATTGGTTATAAATCCAAAAGACACAACCAGAAATTGATCATGTCCAATAATAATCCAAAATATAGCTAGGACTAAAAGTTAATAAGTTTGGATGAAAAGATATTGGCATATTCATATAAGATCAAATCCAAATACTTATTTACATTTGAATTCATATTAACATTATTATTAAAAGAAATTAAATTACATTGTGAATCAAATGATTGAAAATTTTCAATGAAACAAATATAAGTAATAATATTTAAATTAAAAAAACAATCATTAAAGTCCAGTGTTGAAATCATATGTACATTATTTTTTGTGATTCTTAAGGATAAACAGTCCTTGATCACATGGATACAACCATCAAGTTGAAAAGAAAGTACATAAGTTTTGTAGTCAATGTACCGAGAGCCATATTTATAAAAAAAACCATGGCATGCCAAAAGTGACATTAACATGGTTATGGCTCATAAGTCAAAATTCCATAAGTTGATAGTCCCATTAGATCGAAAGATCCAAACTCAGTACCATCTGATCCCAATGATCCAGAGTAAGGCCTATAAAGAAATACCCTAACATAGAGACATAAATGGAAGCGTACAACAAGGTATAAACTCAACAAAGCGTAGTTACTGTTAGGGTAACTCCAAGACAATGAACATAACGAAAGATCAAAATAAATGAGTGAATATTGAACCTACAATGCTTATGTAGTAAAAAAATCGTACAAGGAATAAAAGTTGTATCCCATACTCTCATGTCTCAAGGACTGAGGCAAAGGTGATGAGCTAGAGTGTCAATGTCGTACTCTTAACAGATCTCAAATCGCAACATGGCAACTCCAAGGTGTCAGACAACAGCAAACACAACATGGCAACACGTGAGAGAGAAACATCAAACACAGATTCAACTAATGATGTCGCTATCTATACAACCACCTGCACAATAAATACAGATTAGAGTGATGCCATGGCAGCATGTAAGGCAACCTACAACAACAAACGTAGGCTTCGTGCAATCATCTGAGATAGGGCAACAACCAGCACATACAAATGCAACAATGGAGTGTCATGCGACAGTTGGCGACAATAGATATATGGACAACAAATAGTCGAGGCTAGACAACAATTGTTCATGGTGTGGACTCCACGATAAAGCCTAGAAACAGGCTCCGAATGAATGTAGACTTGAAACCTGAAACCTGCAAAAACGAGATTAGGCTGAATGGAGAACACCCTACCTATTTATAAAAGTTTTGGAACCTCATACAATGCATCTTTTTAAACTCTCTCGAGCTGTGTACCATTTTAGGATTTTCATTAATTAAGAATTTTTGGGGTTGTTTAAGAGGCTAATTCAGCATGTAAAGCTTTATTTAGCTCAATACCTCCTCTCAAGCCCAAGAAATGAGCTAGATAGGAAGATCGACCCAAATTTTTGTATGGTTTTGCTTTTGTTTTTTATTTTATCCCAAGGCGTCCCACCCCAAAGCAACCAAGGCATTGGACAAAGGGTACATAATGGCTGCCCAATGGCCTTTCAAGGCTATAGAGGCAATGGTTATCTTACCAAGGGAGTCCAAGTGGTCAACCCAAAGAATTCATGGCATTGAACAAAGGATGTACATCAACTGCCTAGATGCCTACTAAGTCCTCCAAAGGCAAGTAACACCACAATAAACTTTTTTTAAAAGGTATTTCAAAAAATGTAGATTGCAGACGATTAAGTGACAGATAGGAAATTGAGGGGAGAACCCAAAGGCTTTCACAAAATAAGCAAGCTATCCCTACCACTATTAGGTGTCGATGATGAAGGAATACACAAAGGATATGTAAAGTAAATATGGTGAGTATGTGAAGAGGCTAAAAAATGTGTAAAAAGCAAGCTATCAAAGCTACGCATGCAAGGGAGATTGGCATGGGAAGATGCCAATTAGCCACTCCTTTACAAAACAGAATATCAATGATCAATGCACTGGAGTTATGCAAAAGGCAAGGTAAGTGTAATCATGCTCATGCAAAATGCTATGCAGTAGTGTCACTTGGATAGTACTCTTACAAGATAATTATTCACTTATCCAAGTACCCTTTTACAATCATATCATCCTAATGATACAGATGAAGATATTAAGTAGAATATATATAATATCTAAAAAAGATGAAGATACTAAGTACAATATACATAATATCTTAAAAAAATATTAACAATATCCTCTCACCACCAAGAGAAGAAAGTCATCCCCTCTCAAAGTGAAAGGGAAAGCTGGAGGGAATCACCCGCTTCCTGTTAATTTAAAGAAGTAGGGAAGGTGTACCCAGGCCAATCTTGGGTAGAATATACTATAACATCGATTGATGGCCTTGGTTAATATATCTACAAAATTGTCTAAGGAAGGTACAAAGCTCTAGGCGGATGGAACCTGCTCTCTAGTAAAGTAAAAATGGACTCCCATATATCACATCCATGGTGTAATGATCGGATTGTCTGCAAGAACAATGGCATTCTGGTTGTCATAGTAGACAACGGTAAAAGAGTCACATGGAAACTGAAGTGTTGCTAATAAGTTCCTCAAGTAGATAGCCTTCGTGGAATCATAAAAAAGAGCCATATTCTCAACCTCGACCATGAAAGCCACCACTATCTTCTACTTATGACTGGCCCAAGACATAGATTACCATTCCCAAGGTAAAGAGGTAACTGCCATAAGAATGCCAGTGTCAAGATCTCTTGTCTAATTAGAGTCGATGTACCCTTGAAAACATAAAGCAAAACCATAAGTCATGCCATAAGAATATGTATACCGCAAATATCTCAAAACACGAAGACATGCAATCCAATGTGGCATCCTAGATGGAGTGAAATACTAAGCAAGAAAACTAACCGACGAAGCTAAATCTAGCCTAGTGTGAATTCACCAAAGGAGTTTTCCTGCCACAAATCTATAGATATGTTCATCAAACCTAGGATAAAGTGAAAAACTACAAGCCAACAATTAAAAAATGCATCGTATGGAGTTCTCTAAGAAATAGCTATATGCACCAATTGAAGATGTACACCGAAGTATTAATAGCCTCGACCCAAAAGGCGCTCAGGGAGCTCTACTGCAAACAACATGGAGTGTGCCATACTCATGGTGGTCCAATTTCTACGCTCTATGACTCCATTCTATGAAGGGAAGTTGGTAGAGGCAAGCTAGCATGAGATATTGTCACCAGAATGAGAAATGAATATATAAACTTAATGATTTAATTAAACATAACAAAGATTCTTAATTAAAATAAACTTTAATTCTAGTACAACTAGCTCTTGGCATGTTGACCATTGCACTAATAGTGTAGGATTTGAGACTAGAGTCTGAGGTATGTAGTGGACAAGTGTGCAGGCCATGTGGTACATGGCCAAGGCTAAAGAAACAAGGTGCAATGTGAAAGTTTCATTAAATTGAAAGTTTATACCTTAGAATTGAGTTACATTGAAAGTTTCCCCTAATAAGCAACTCACGTGTAGGGCACTTAAGTTATTAAGCAGGCCCTAAGCTAAAGCTTTGCCCAGTGAGCAACTCACTTATGATTAATCACTAAGTCATTAATAAGTCCTTAATCAAAAACATGATATGATTAAGGCATAGAAATATGAATTGGGAAACGAGAATGAGGAACGGGGATGCCAAACCTAGAAAATCAGAACATGGAAACAAGAATGACATTTAAAAAATTAAAATTCATGAAAAAAATTTAATATTTCACTCATAACCATGTAGAGTGTTAAAACCAAGGTATAAAATCCACAAGGATAATTTTTTTAAGTTTTAACTTTAAAGATATCATGCATCTTTTTAAAACTAGTCATGGCTCATTATAAATTGAATTACAACTTACAAGGCTCAAGAGTTAAGCTATTCAATTATAAAATGCATAATACATATGCCATAAGACAATGAACAAAGAACTAAACTTTAAAGTCTAAGCTGAAAGAACATGCCCATTGCCCCATTGCCAAGTAACTTAAAAGACTACAAATATGAAGTCTAATCTTTGAAAGAACATGCTCATTGCCCCAAAAAAGAGTACAAATATGAAGTCTAATATCTAGATTGAAGCAAAATGTGGCATGCCAAAATAGCCCAAAGGGAAATTGCAAGACTGCAAGTACAATTAATATAATATCGTTATGGCATGATGGTCCAAGTGTCACACTGTCATCAATGATCATAATATCATATACAATGTACATGTATCATGAGACTCATGATAAGCAAACTAAATTAAAGATCATCATCATGATCTGAGGTTGCTCTAGCTACTCCTGAAGTGCCAGCCTAATCATCATGTGTACCATCAACTACTGTTGTATCTTTGTCAACATCAGCATGTGTCTCCTCTTCTTACTACATCTTCCACTTTGTGGATGGATCAGGCTTTGTTGTCATATCATCACATAATATTCTCAAATTAGCACTAACAAATGCTAGATCATTTGACCTCTCCACACCAAGATGGTTCCTCTTCTTTGAAGCAATGCAAGTGTATATACTTCACAACTACTCCAAACAATAGGAGTTAACAATTATTTCATCTATCAGACATCTCATGCTACTTCATCCTCATCAGCCAAATATGCCTTCAATGACAAGACTCATTTTAATGAATCAAACTTTACTACTTAGTCAAACTTGATGAGACATATCCTTGACTCCCAGAACCTATGGGATATTGTGCAAGGGTTGGAACCCCAACCTGATCCTGCACTTGTTTCATATGAGGTCGTCCACTCCTGGAAGGCTAGGAATGCATCCGCTATTGTTAAGCTAATGTAGGCTTATTGCTTGAGTTTCATTCTCAGCTTCAGCATTTTGATTTAGTATCCGAGCATTGGGCACACTTGACTAATTGCTATATGACTTGCGATAGGACCCATCACATAAATCTAGACCCTGAGGTTCAAATCTTTTAAATCAATGATCGGGATGACTTGAAAGTCAAGTTGGCTAACTATCGGCGCCTTCTCATCGAGTTCTCTATTACAAAGGCTCCTAAGTCCTTAGACAATCAAGTCACGTTGTTCTTTAATAAGCTGCCACAAAAATACTTCCATTCTATGCAGTAAGTAATCTCACAACCCACCATGCCCACAGTCTATGAATTTGAGTATCAGCTACTTTATTACACTTGTCTATTTGATCAGTTTCATAGTATAATCTCTACTGAGGAGACTCTCATTGCTTCTTTTGGAAGGGGCAACAAAGGGAAGGATAAAAAAAACCAAACTCAAATCAAAATCAAAACCAAGGTAGTGAGATCCAAGGGAATACCCAATTTTTCTTAAACCTGAGTGGTAGAATGTGCCGAAAAAGAATAGATATTGTTAGCATTGTCAAAAGACTCGCCATTTTGGCGACAATTTTTTATCAAAGGCAAGAGGCATGGCACCAAAATCCAAAAATCCGACCCCCATTCCCCAGTCGAGCAATCCCTTGTAAGGAAGGCAAGGCGGTAGCAACCCTCAATTAGGGCAGTGGTGAGGCCAGACCCATGCTACCACTAATTAGCCATCACAGTGTACATTGTTCTCAATACCAAAGGACATGTCAGATTGATCTGCAGAGGCTCGTATCATCTTCATAGAGATAGTTGAGGATGCAAATCTCGTCCCCATTTGTGAGTTGCCTCAACTTGATGAGATGACTACAAAGATACACTCATCATAGTCGACTGCTTCAGCTATTGCTTGGATTATCGACAATGGAGCTACTCATCATATGACCCCCATCTCAGATATTTTCATCTCCCTAGCCCCTGCAACCAAAATATTACAAATTGAAAACAACTCCTCGATCAAGATTCAAGCTCACAATCGCATCAGTTTTGTCACTAACCAAGGCCCAAATCTCACTTCATTGGATGATGTATATTATGTCCCCCAACTTGGAGTGAACTTGTTATCCATTTAGCAGCTTTATCAATTGGGCAAGCGGTCTTCTTTACAACAACCACAATCAAGATCCTTGATCCTCAAACTAGTTTAGTGGTCGCTCACAGTGAGATACAACTTAATGGCCTATACCACATGACCTGTCTTCTTTCTGAGCTAACAACTAAGGGCTCTAAGAGCTATTGCTTCCAAGCTTTAGCCACTGCACGGAAGCCTACGGACACTAATCGTCTATGGCATTTTTGCTTAGGACATCTCAGATACGATTCTCTTTATGAGTTGTCACATCGTCAAATGGTTGAAGGCCTTCCATGCCTAGAGCTATCTCAAGATATCTCTAAAGCATATCAACTCAAGAAACAATACCAGATCCAATTTCCTCAACAATCCATACATAGAGCTAAGGTGTCACTTACATTGATTTATATTGATCTTTGTGGACCGACATCCACTGCTACCTTAAACGGCACATTGTACTTCTTTTTGATAGTGGATGGTCATTCTAGATATATGTGGGTGCACTTTCTTAGGCATGAGTACGCATTTATCTATTCTCTGCTTGGTTCATAAACAAACTGTTGTTGTGTAGGAATATACATGAGGCGTAATAGTGGTGGCAAGTGTACATCCCACGAGTTTTTCAAGTTTCAACTAGAATATGCCATCTCTCACCAACTTACCTCTACCACCTTCCCCTCTCAAAATGGAATCATAGAGTATAGGAACCACACCATCATGAACATGGCACGCTCTAGAGCTCCTTAAGTGCCTTTGGGTCGAGGCTATTAACACTTCAGTGAACATCCTCAATTGGTGCCCAACTACAACTATCCCTCAGAGGACTCCATATGAGGCATTTTTTGGCTCTCAACGTGCTATTTCCCACTTTAGAGTATCTGGGAGTCATACATACAAACACACCCCTAATGAAAAGATAAAAAATTCACTCCCCAAGTTGATCTCCTAATTTTTGTAGGTCGCACTTTGTCAAAGGCCTAAACAATGCAAAAAGTCTGTGTTCTTCATGACAAATTTGCTCTAGACAATAAGATGAGTGTGGTCTTCTCTTCTTAAAGCCTCTGAGTCCTCTCTTTTGGTGATGATACCAAGTGAGAGTGCACAATGAAAGAATTGGTGATGATACCAAGTGAGAGTGCACAATGAAAGAAGAACATGAACACAAAGAGAGAAGAGAAGAGAAAGACCGCAATGAAAAAAGAGAATGGAAGTGATAAGTCTACACTTGAACTCGAAAAGAATGTTGAATACAATGTGAATCCCTGCACGCAGCCCAATGCGTCAATGAGGGCACTGGTTCAAACTAATGACAAATGGCAGCATGGGAAGTCAAGAGTGTGCTAAACCTATAGAAGATGAATGACAGCCAGCAACTAGGCGATGGCTACTCATAGCCAAAGGCTGCCAAAGTTGGCCGACTGCTGTATAGAGTCTAGGTATGCAATTCAACTGGTCGACTGCATAAAATAATGGAGAAGTATGTTATCACCATCACAAAATGCTGATCAGTTCAAATTCAGCATGAACACACTAAAAGTGTAATGCACTATAACGCACACTCTAGACTGGGTAGAAGCAATCAGAGTTCCCATGTCTCCATCAAACTTTGACAGAGCCCATAACCGAGAGATGACAGATTGACATAGTGCACACTAACACATAGAAGGTGGCATTTCTAACGCCGTTCAAGTTGTTGAGTTTTCCTGGTGCTTGTGTTTGAACCAGCGTTCTTCTCATGGTACTTCTCGTGATTAATAGTATAGCTGATGCACATTTTGCTCAAGTCATAAGTCGTCATCGCGCCTCTTGATAGCAGTCGTGTAAAACAAGTCGTGATGAAGCACTACTGATTTGTGTGTGGCAGCGACTCAGCATTCAGAATTCACGGCTGTAGATAAGCCCGCCTAAATAAAGCTTATTTTCTAACTATAATGTTTATACACATACGACTAGACTGTTTATCCCCATGGTTGAGCTGTTACCTGAATGAGAAGACAGGGATTTCGTCCTTCTTGTGAGGATAACTCGGATTTCTCCTTCTTCGCTCTGGAACAAGCAAAGAAGAACTGCAGCTCTCTCTCTTGCAAGAGTAAGCCACAGATCAGTTCGAGGAGGAGCACTGTTGTGCGGGTAGTTGCCGTTAGATGATTGTGAGGTGGATGGTGTGCATGAAAGAGAAGATACAGTGCGCCGCCGCTCTTCTTCCGTGAGCTTCCAAGACTGCAGGGTGCTCCAGGCGTGGTCGCTGTCGGGAAGGAAGGGCTTGTTGTCTGTCGCCATAGCCTATGGTTCGCTGGCAGCTGCCTCAGAATAACAACAACAACAACAACATCATCGTTGTCATGGCCGCGTTTGTCGTCCGTAACAGAAAAGGGGCGGAGGCAGGTGATTTTGAACATACCACGTGAGCAGAGCGGCGGATGTCGAAAAACCACCTCCTCGGTCCTTGGACATGCCCCCAGCAGCCAGCTCCTTGTCGGCGACTGGGAAAAATGTATTTCGCCGGCGTCCCAAATCCCGACTCCCAGTCCGCCGACTAAGGCCTTGGTAATTACCCTTCAAAGAAAGAAGGGGAAATTTCTTATAAACCTTTAAAAGGAAAGTCAACCTTGAAAAACAACCTTTCTTACTCAAAGGGTTCATAACAAAGACATTTTCAAAAGAAGAGTAAAGATTCCTTTTACCCTTCTAAAATTAAATTTGGATTTTAAATATTATGTTTATATTTTATATATTTAAGAATGATATAATTAATGACTTATTGTTAAAAAAAGCTTCTTAATGTTAAATTAACGATTGTTTATCCTTCTTTTTAAGCCTTTCCAGACTCCCTGGGATTCGACGGGCTGAGTCACCCTATCTCGTGGTCGCCAATGAGAGTGGAGTTTTGAGCCCGGGATATGCCTAAAATTTGCCAAAAAATCCAAAATTTAGGGGAAAAATATTCGACATCGAAGGCGACGGCTACAGCTAGGACAATTTTAAGCCCCAAGTGAAAGACGGCTTTTAAAAGGCGCTCGAGCGACACTTGTGGATTTTTGATAATTTTTTCGACTGCCGTACGGGATGCCAAGAGCTGCCAATCAGTGCGGGATGCCGAGACGGACACGCAGGATTTTTCAGAGGCTGAAATGGAGCTCGGATGCGGAAGAGGCCAAAAATTGGCCAAGATTTGAAAGGGTGGACGAATTTAAGACCAAAGGGGGCGTGCCCTTTGGGACTTTAACCCCCCCTCCCTCATTTTGGAAAAAAAACGTGGCGTGAAGAAGATGGCGACGGCTGAGAATGGCGTCGAAAAATGCCCCCTTCCCCCCCCCCCCAAATCATGAATGGAGGCTGCAAAGAACCTATCTAACAGACATTGGGCACCAACTTCTCCCTCTTTCCTGATTCTATCGCCGGTCTTCACGCGGGATATGGCTCTTTGGATGAAGAGATTAAAATCTAGTCTTTCTCTCTCCTCCCTCTCTCTCCTCTCTATGGGCTGTTCATGTGCACCATCTTGAAGGAGGAATCGATAAGGAGAATGAAGAAAATGGTGATGGAGATTGATAGAGATGCTGAAGATATCGCCGGTCTTCTCGCGGGATATGGCTGTCTGGATGAAGAGATTATAATCTAGTCTTTCTCTCTCCTCTCTATGGGTTGTTCATGTGCACCATCTTGAAGGAGGAATCGGGAAGGAGAATGAAGAAAATGGTGATGGAGATTGATGGAGATGCTGAAGATTGATGTGCAGCATTGGATTGAGAGCAATGGAGGCTCCTTTGCTGGTTATGCAGTCATTTAAGGTGTCTCGAGTTTCGTAAAAACACGGTATGACCATTTCTATGAAGGAAATGAAGGTTTTTTGATAGTTTATGATGATAATGATGTTCTTATTGGATGAAAATTTGTTTGAGTGTTGGTTGCATCATGATTAATTGCTATTCATCAGAAAATTTTGATTTTGCAATGATTCACATGCATTATTTAATTCTCGAAAACCCGAAATGCGGTTTTTAAGCGGTAAAATGGTAGTTTTTCCGTTTCGAATGGGTAAAATGTGTTCCTATGGGGGAAAAATGGGAGATAAATTGAATGTTAGTATGCTAAAGTGATTGAAACAAGAAAAATAAGAAAATAGCATATTTTATTGCCAAATAAATCAAGAAAATGGGGATAATAAGGAAAAAATAGAAATACGTCTCACAAAAATAAGAAAAAATATAATGATTGTTTATGGATGTATGGTAGTGGCAAAGCATGAGATTTAGCCTCAGTTTGCCCTATCTCCTTGTCAAAGTTTGTGATTTATCGCTTTTTATACATCAAAACATGACAAAATGAACCTCTACAACTATGCAACGAAAGCAATACCTAAACGTAGGGGGGTAGGATGTTTGAATGGTGCAATTTGCGTGTTGATTGTTGCTGATTTTTTTATGCATATTATGATATAGAGTTTGTTGTATTTTAATTAAGAGGATAGTAGCATGGGTGTTGTCTCGGTGCTATCCTTGTATCGCCGCAACGAGTTAGTGAATGAGCATTGGAAAGCCTAGTTGTGCACAACACGTTTCTGATTGAAAATTATGTTTAAGCACTTTAGGATCATCCACTTTTGCATGTACATGTCAACCATGGTACAAGAATAAAAAGGACTGGATGCATAGCACTTGTTTTCGATTATGATGACCCACGCTTGAGTGTGGAAAGGCATCCTAAGCCATATGATAGACGTTCGTTTCTTGGGGGATTATTTGGTAAGTTTTCATAACTATCCATGACTTCTGAATGCTTTGTATCCACTTAAAATGAATAAAATGAAAAAAATGGTTACTTCTTAGTTCAGTAAGCACTCAATAGAGCTCAACTAAGCCTTGGGAATCTCCTCAACAAGCCGAGAGCAAGCTAGAATAAGTTGGGAGAAGAGAAGACTCAATGCATATCTCAGGAGGAAGAAACAATAGCTACCATGAAACCTTGAGCTGGATCTTTATAGTTGGTCTGAAGCAATGGATGAAGAAGCTCCTCGAATACCCGCTCAGATATCAGTTGAAAAAGGTAAAGTTTGAGTGGAAGCACACAAGTGGAAGCAAGTTCTATGGAGAGAGAGATATATATTTTTTTAATCAAAAGAACAGATTGTGAAAATTTTTCCTTTGTGTAAGAAGAGTACCCTTAGGTTATAGCCCTTTTAAAAACTAAGGCTCACCCTTCAAAACCAATGCCCCACCACACCAAAAATTTTGAGCCTCAAGGGCACATGAAAATTTTACATTACCCATATTTATACTTCATATCTATTTACACTATCTATGTATACTTCTAGAGCCCCACCCCCCTCAAGTCAATTGGCTTGAGTAGACATGTCAAGCATAGTAAAGTCCCAAGGTTGGCCATAGTGTTACAATGGGCATAGAAGCGATGACAACAAGGAGAGAGAACAAGATCATTAATTGTGAGAGGAGAGGGAAAGCATCTGTAGTTCTGCTCCTCCATTCATTTCTCACTACATTTTTTTGCTTCGAGAAGTCACGTGGATCCACCTGATTCTCATACTCCAAGTTCCTACTTCTGCACTTACCTTTTTGTTGACTTCACCAACTCACCTAGATCTATTGACCTAAGCATGCCCCAACTCCTATTCTATACTACTTTGCAATTGAAATATTTATCAAACCTATTACCCATCCTATATGATGCAAATACAATACACCCCAAACCTAAAATATATGCATACTCTAAAATTCATATGTATTGGAGTGTATTGTGGTGTTTGCATACATTCCATGCATAATACACCATAGATCCCTATGGTACATGTATGTTGCCTTGAAAATAGTCATTACTACCTCTAATATTATTCTTGCCTCAAACTATGAGAGCATAAGAGGCATAGGTTGCATCAACATTCTTTTTGTTAACCTCTTCAATGAGCAAAGCTTCCTCTACATCAAAGCATGTAAAACCTCTCACAAGGTGTGAAGAGCATTAGTGCATATGGCAGTATGAAGCATGCCCCATGACTCATAGAGAGTGTCAAGTCAACACAGACTTAACATTGTCATGAACAACCCAAGGACAACATCTAACCTACCAAGAGAGCAGGCCTCATGGTGGCATCTACAATGCCCATGCCCTTAAAAACCTGCAAGAAACACCCTTCCTCTCAACAAGAAACCATGCTCACACACACAAGAATCTGGCACACAAGAAATATGACCATCATCTTCATCCTCACTCTCTCCTTCTTCCATGGAAGAGATAAAGCAAGAAAGCATAAGAAGGAAAGAGAGTAGGAGTTGTGCCAATGCAAGAGAGAAAAGAAGATACGTTGTCGGAGGGGTTTTTGTCGAAAGGTCGAATCCATCGGGGATCAGAAGTAGAAGGAAGTAGAGATAGGAGATGGAAGAGAAGATAGAGAATACACACAGTGGTAAACACTACAAAGCCAAAGCACAATGAATTGAATCAATATGTATTGAAAGAACCTGGAATCTTCACACTACTTAGAAGCACTCTCCAGGCATTAGTTCTCCTGGAGCTTCTTCGTAGAACAAAACGTGCCTCAAAATTACAACTCCTTATCTGCTGCTCGGAACCCAAATCTAATGGCTCCGTTGGCACCGAAAGAAAGGGGGGTAAAACTTTAGGACACCTGCTCACGGATCTCCCAGATCACTCCTTTTTCTTTCAGTTCAATCTGCAATTTTCAGCCTGTTTACAGCGATCGCGACGCATGCGATTTCGTCAATCTATCCTCTTAAGAAAATCCCATAATTGGATGAAAAAGCAACTAGCTTTTTTGCATGCCATCCTAATCTAGAAGCTTTTTCTAACTTTTTTGGATTTTTATAATAAATAATATTAAAAAATAGGCTAAAATGATCCAAAAATCTAGTATTTTTAGATAATCCATGCAACTCACACTAGTGCTAATGGCTCAAATCACATTGACTCTCTAGATCAATAAAGAAGTCGGATAATGATGCATTCCATACTTTTTCACATTGTGTCCTCATAACATCATGACATCCACCCCCTCCGAACCTCTACATCTTCCGATATGCACCAAAATCCTAGTTGTCACTGGATTCTGAGTCCTCCTCATCCTCTGCAACCATATCCTTTATTTCTTCATCTTCCATATCTTCTTGGATAGCCCCTGTATCATGACCACTATTTTCTTCCAATTCTGGCAACTCATAGATAGTAGATTCTCCCCTTTTGAATAATTTGATTCTTTTCCTTGCTACTACTGAAAGTTTGATGGTTGTCCCATCCAGCTCATTTAATGCATAAGTAGCATTATCAAACATCTATCTTATCACATAGGGTCCAAACCATCTTTTGGAAACTTTATGCATGGCACTATGCTGGTTGTCTAAATTGCTATCATAAACCAATACCCAATCCCCAACTTGTATGGTTCTTGGTCTCAGTCTATGTCTTTTGTCAAATTGTTTCTTGTTCTGTATCCTTGCTACCCTTAACATTGAAATTGCTGCCTCTATGTCTTCTGACTTTCTTTCCAACTATCTAATGCATAAAGCCAACAACTCCTCTCGATTCAACTCCTCCTCCCAAGGTAACACACTCCATGTGACTGTTATCTCTTCTATCGGTATGATAGGTTTTTGACCATACATAAATTCTACAGGCATATATCCTGTAACAGTACAATGAGTTGTTCTGTCGGCTCACAAAGCATAAGGGAGCAATCGTAGCCACTCTTTTACCTTCTCTCCACATGCTTTTGCCAATGCCTTCACAATAGGTGGATGACCTCTTTCATTTTTTCCATTTCCTTCAGGGTTATAGGCTGAAGTTAAAGCAAGCTTTATCCCCAACCATGCAAAGAAATCATGAGCTTCATCTGCATCCAGCTCACCCCTACATGCTGTAATTTTTCCCACACAACCATACCGACGAAAGGTCTATTCTAAGAGAAAAGTATACACATCATTTGTTGTCTTAGTCCGTAAAGCTTTCCGTTCCACTTGATTAGTCAAGTCTTCACGCGCAAGCACAAGATACCTCATTTGCCAAAGGCCTGTTGGCATTGTGACCAAATCCATCACCCACTTAAAATGAAGAGACAATGGATATGTGGGCTGCAATCCATGTTGATGTCTCACAAATGAATACATTTGACATGTCCTACATGTTTCCACAAAGTGAGCAATATCCTTATACATACCCTACCACCAATATCTTTCTTTCATCTTTGCAAAAGTATCCCAGACACCTCTATGACCAGCCCACAAGTTTTCATGAAATTCTTGCATAACATTTACTTGTGAAGCTCTGTCACCAAAAACTCGCAATGGCATACCCTGTTTCTTTTTAGCATGTTTCCATAAGTATCCATCTTTTAAGAAAAACCCATACACTTTCCTCTTGATTTTATTAAACTCATCTGACCATTCATCTCTGTTTGTTAATGTACTGAGGTATTGACCAATTCTCAGCCACTCTCCTGCATATTTGTCTTCCAAAAACACTTCTATACAAGATACAAAACATTTAAAGTGTCTCCTCTTTGTTGACCAAGCTTCTATTAATGTTGTAGCAACACCTTGCATTGCTAAATTCACTCTTGCAACATCATTTTCAGCCATAAGAAAATCATCTTCTTCCTCCTCATCCATTATCCCATCTTCATTCTCATAACATGCTCGAGATAACATGTCTGCCACTGGTGGGTTATCTCTTCTTGTAGGTTATCTCTTCCTGGAATATGCTGAAATTCAGGGTTCAAAGATTTGATATATGCAATCCATCGGAGCATAGCAATGTTCGGAGTAGCACAACTAGTAATCATACCCAATACTGGCAAACAATCAGTCTCAATGACTACATGAGCACCCATAAAATACTCCTTATCACATTTAAGGGTTGTCACAATTCCCCATAAATCTCTTTTAACCTGTGGATATCTTCTCTATCATTCAGTCAATACTTTAGTACCAAAGTGAATTGCATTTCTTTGCCCTTTCTCATCATCTTGCCCAATTGCCCATCCAATCCTGATTGGGCTTGTATCAACAGTCATAATGATAGGCTTTCCATGTGAATAATCAACCTTTCTCAATGTAGGAGTAGATTTTAAGAGTTGCTTCAATTTCTTCATTGCTTTCTGATGCTTCCTTTCCCAATGAAATTTTTTGACCTTTCCTTAGAAGCTGATAAAGAGCATAGGCTACATGTGCAAAGTAAGGAATCCATATCAAATAGAGCACACATGCACCCAAGAATCTATGCACCTCTAATACATTCGTGCATACTTCTTGCATTCTATCAATCCCATCTATTTTTGCTAGTGATGGCCTTCGCCATAAGGCCCACACATATGCCCAACAATCAAAACTTCTTCAACTCCAAAGACAGACTTTTGTCCAGAAAGAGTTAAATGCACCTCTTCTAGACGTGTCAAAATCCTCTCACAATCCACAATATGGTTTGCAACAAATTGTCTGCATCCATCTCTTCATTCTTTTCATCCATTGCACACCCTTTGATTGGAGCTTCATCCAAGAAGGGCATAGTCAATTGTGGTATAAAATCTCTGAGTACCCTATTCATAGCATTTGTCATGTGTGCCACTAAGTTTGTTGCTCCTTGTGGGAGAGTACACATCCGTACTAACCCCAAGGGAGTCTTCATGGTTGTGATATCCCTGCTTTCAATTGCAAGCTGAAACTGATCATAACCCGAGTAAAGATCACCCAAAGAATAGATTGCTCTGCCTGCAAAAGCCTTTGCAAATTCATCAACCATAGGACCTGCACCCACATTTCTTATGGTTACTTTATTGACCGGTTGCATGTCTTGAATAAATCTCAAAGCTCCATTCTTTTTGGGCATAGTAAACCAACGATTTGAGTACGGGGTTGAAGAAGGCTCCAAGATCTTCATGCGAATCTTTTCATTTACCAAATCCATTAGCTTTGGCAAGTAAGCTTTAGGCACTAGAATAGGCCTCAAGTTCCATGGTACATGTGGCACCGTAAATATGACCATAGGAGAGACAACATTTCGATCCACACAACCTATTTCACTTGGTCGAAATGCAAATTCCTTCCCATGTCTAGCCAACATCTGCATAAAACAGTCTTTTTCAGTAGGCAAAAGAAACCCTTTTACCCCAACTTTCAATTCCTGTAATGTTTCAGATGTAAATTGATGACCTATATCATTAGGATCTCGTAAGCTTGGCTGCATTGACACTTTTTCATACATACTCTCACTCTCTGGTGGAAGTGGCAAAGCAATTGGTTTCACCTTTTTGTCAACTGTCTTATACTTTGTCTCCACAAGTGCTTCAACCCATTGTAATCCTTCCTCTTGAGCAAACAATGCTATAACATCATACATGTCCAAAGAACATACTGACAACACTTTGTTTTCAGCCTCATTTTCTGCATCTATAGCTGTCGAAATTTCAGCCATAGTGTCATTAATATTCAACCCATAAAACATGCATGAAATGCCTTCATTTTCAGCTAATAGTCCCAATACTCTCAGTTCCTTAGTAGTCCGTTTCATAGATATTCGTTCAGCCCTGCACATAGCTTCCATAGCTTAAACCAACATGAATTGTTTGCTATAAACTGAGAATTACCAATAGTAAATACATGCTTCATTTCATCAAGAGGCGAGTACACCCTCTGAACAGCACTACTATAGCCCTGCATTATAGCAGTGCTTAGTGAAAATCCAGGTCTTTGAATTTCCTTGCATTTGGAACCAAAGGAGACTCTCGAAGCGTATCCCGATTTCTAGGATGATTAACACAAACAGTAAGAAATTGGACTGCTTTTCTCCCATCCTTGCTTCTGATACTTGCATAAGCAGAACCATCATCAAGCACCTTTTTTTCCATATGCACACCTGTAATATAGGGCTGTCCCAAAATCACAGTATATGAGGAATTATCTTGCACAAAGAAGTGTTGCTCTTCCTATACATCACCAATCGTCACTTTTACATTAGGACATGCAGCATAGAGCTCCCTTGAAGAATTATTTGCAGCCCTCATTCGCCAACCATGATCAGTGTCTACAGGCCATGCACCATTTTCATACAATCCATGTTCAATGACATTTATCTCAGACCCATGGTCAAGTAAAGCAACACAAGGAGTTTCACCCTCCCCTATTTTCACTACCGGTTCAGTGGTAGCTCAAGCCCAATGATTTCTTGTGTAGTGACTTCGAGGATTAAATCCTAGAGTCTCTTCTCCATATTGTTGCATTTGCCTTACTCCACCATGCATATTGCTACAAGACAATGCATTTTCAACCACTTTCTTCTCTTTTCCACATGCTGCCCAATGATTAGTAGCATCCTGCATAGACAATCCTATACTTACTTCATGCTCATATTCAGTCCGAATACCCAACAAACCAGTTTCCTCTTCAAATTGCAACAATGCACTAGTGGTATCACCAAGAAACTGATGCTTCCTTTTAATTATATCATTGATCTCATCATGAAATTCTCACTTGGCAATGCCAAGCACCTCTCCCAAGGTAAATTCCACTTGACTGTTTAAGATCCGTTCTTCAAGAACCTTCTTAATATCTGTGGCTATCTCAATGTCAGATTGCAACTTATATCTTGGTTGCTTGCCCTTCTTTTTGCCCTCTTGTTTGTTATCCTGTTTTTGCTCCTGACTGACCTCTTCCATAATATGCTTGGGAGGTGGCTGATTTGCAGCTTTAGGCTGATCCACACTTCTTCTTGTCATTCTTTTAGATGTCCATGCAATATCTTCATCTCTTTTTCGTTTTTCTTCCACAAGTACATCTGTGTTTGAACCTTTGCTAAATATGCATACACTGAATATGCATCTACCAGTGATTCCCAACTAGTTATGCCACGAATGTCTTGCCCTGCATGAGACATTTTACTATCAGTGACCTTTCTCTTTTCAGGTGCATGTAAAGCATGTGTCCATATTTCAGCCCTTGGACCAACCATCACTTGGCCATGCATTCTATCCAACTATAGACTAAAAGTAGAAGCATGTACCACCACATAAGCATTTTGGATAGCCAAGTCTTCCAACAACTTCTGCATACCTCCCTTTCCAAAATTCAAAGCAAGAGGCAATCCCGTTTCTTGTGCATGGATCTTGCCATCTTTCCAAAAGATGAGCTGTCATGCCAAGGCCTCCTGATAGGTAGCACAATCCTTTCTCTCGTGCTACAAACTGTCACACCACATACATATTTTTCGACCGGCTTAGGGGCTGTTGTCCGTCCCCTTTCCTCTTGTTCTTTTTTGTCCAATTTTGCAACCTTCAATTGAAAATCCCACATGCCTTTGACCAATTCATCTAAGATATCTTCCCTAACAAAGGGAACAATAGCAGGTACAACCATAGGGTTAGCCACAGAAGTAGGTGGCTTATTGGATACATCAACTGTCTTGCCCGTAATAGTGGGCAAGCTAGAGACATGCAATCTTTCTCTTCTTCTATGCTTCTTCACAAGTGCAGTAACAGCTTTCTTGACATGTCTCCACTCTATTTTCAAACCTATCTCTGTAGTTTGATCCTCCAGCAAATCATCAAGCTTCTCTTGAAGCTTAGGATCAACTGCTTGTAGAAACAATTCAATTTTTTGACTTGCAAGAGCTTGCTGTTCTGCAAGATCCAACTGCTCAAATCGACTTTCAAATTCTCTTAACAATTCCGTATAGCCATAAGACCCTTATTGGGTTGTAAAACCCACTCTTGAAAAGTCTTGTGTGTAATCAAATTGATGTCCTCAATGTAAAATTCTTCCTTGAGTGTCTTCTTGAAGGCTACCCAGTCAACATCCTGCAAGTATAATTTAGTAATCTGTGCTTTTAGTTCATGAACAGTAACACGTAAAAAATACCGGCTCCATGCAGATTGAGCCACCCCAAAGAATTTCATCTTTTGAGCATAGGTATGTACATATGCAAATACATTTCTGCCATTGAATAACTTCACCTCACGCTCAACTGCTTGCAAAGCATTCATCACAGCACTTTCTATTTGAGTTGAAGCTGGCATCACTTGTTGTCGTTGTTGTACCTGCATAAGCATATTCATATTTTGCACCAAACTATTGCAAAACATCACTGGAGCATGTATTCAAAGATTCTCACATATTGTCTTTCCTTCTTCTGATGACCTTTCACGTTGGGTTCACCAATGTCGGAGGGGTTTTTGTTGAAATGTTGAATCCACCGAGGATCAGAAGTAGAAGGAAGTAGAGATAGGAGATGGAAGAGAATATAGAGAATACACAAGTGGTAAACACTACAAAGACAAAGCACAATGAATTGAATCAATATGTATTGAAAGAACTTGGAATCTTTGCACTACTCAGAAGCACTCTCCAGGCATTAGTTCTCCTGGAGCTTCTTCATAGAACAAAACGTGCCTCAAAATTACAGCTCCTTCTCTGCTGCTCGGAACCCAAATCTGATGGCTCCGTTGGCTCCGAAAGGGGGGTAAAACTCTACGACACGTCCTCACAGATCTCCTAGATCACTCCTTCTTCTTATTTCAGTTCAATTTGCAGATTTCAGCCTGTTTACAGTGATCGCGACGCACTCAATTTCGTCAATCTATCCGTGTTAAGAAAATCCCATAATTGGCTGAAAAAGCAACTAGCTTTTTGGCATGCCATCCTAATCTAGAAGCTTTTTCTAAATTTTTTAAATTTTTACAATAAATAATATCAAAAATAGGTTAAAATTATCCAAAAATCTAGTATTTTTAGATCATCCATGCAACTCACACTAGTACTAATGGCTCAGATCACATTGACTCTCTAGATCAATAAAGAAGTTGGATGATGATGCATTCCATACTTTTTCACATTGTGTCCTCATAACATCACGACAACGTGCAAGAAGCTAGATAAAGGAGAGGAAGAGAAGTTGTAACTCCCCAAACCACCTTTTCCCACAAATTGCATGGCTCTTCATTTCTACATTTTCATATTCCTTTAAGGGTTTGTTTTACATGAGCATTCTTAGACCCTTTCAACTTTTGCAAAACACACACACTACATCTCATGCTCATGGCTTTACAATGCAGACCCACTAAAATACCATGGAAAATTACAAAGAATATTTTCAATGATAGCTGCTTGAATTTTTTTTTTGCCAATGTAGACCACATTTTGTGCCTTTTTCTTGCATAAATTTTGGGTTATCATGTCATCAAAGACAAATCTTCTACATTGTAAGCTGGCTACAAATAGAATGAAACTCATTCAAGTGAGTAGCCATAGGAATTCATTCCTTCATATGAAGGTCCACAAGCTTCTTGAGCTAGTGCAATTGTAAAGTTCGAGTTGTATGCTTATCATAAAGATCACATATCTTTTCCCATAGCTTCCATGAACCACTAGTAGTGTCAATGACATTAAATTATACTTGCTTAGATAAAGATAAAACAATCATGGACTTGCATAGCTAATTAAGTTCCTTTCAATTATGAATGTCAATATCTTCTGGCTTTATACTTTGCATTTCAATGGCTTAACTTGCTTCTTTTGGACCAAGACTTACCAAATTTGTGTCTTTCAATAGTTTAAATTATTGCCATCCAACTTGTCAATGTTAAAGTTAGCATTTTTACTAGAATTAGTAGAAGGACCTACCATAAGGATTGCATCATAAATAGAATATGGGTTGCTATAATCTCAGTAAAACAACCCCAAAACTAAGCCAAAAGCAAAGCACTGTATTGCTTTCCACAAAATAGAAGTAGTAAAGTTATTAAAACACATGTTTGCCCTCACTAAAATAGCTCAAAGGTGAAATATACTAGTGCTTTCCATAAAGTTGCAGTAAATGAGAAGTCAATCATAGGCAAATGTCCAAAACAAAATGCTCAGACTACTAGGAAATTCTAAGTTAACAATCATACTTACAATGCAACTAGTAGTGACCAATGAAGAGCATACAGCTCCAAGGACCAAACACTCTAAAAAATAACTAGAAAAGTTTCAGATATATAGATGCATCCCAAACCAAGGAGTAACAAAATACATGAGCTAATTGTGCATAAGTGCTATATGTGCATAGGAGATATCCAAGCGACAGAGAGGGATGGACTGCCACCTACTACAGTGTACAAGTGTGTGGGCATTGGGTACAAAGTAAATATAGACAGCTAAGCACATGTGACCTTTAACCCCCAACAACCCCCCACTTAAAGGAAAATCTTCCCAGAAAAATAGAATATGTATGTACTAGTATAATTGGATAAGGAAAGACATCATCCCATCCATCAACTTCTTAAGGAAGGAATAATGTTCCATGAGGAGACTTTTAGTGAGTAGATTAGAAAGATTCTCATCTGTAGAGATCTTGACAAGCTCTATGTGCTTATTAATCACCTCTCCGATGAAGTGATAACACACCTCAATGTGCCTAGTCTTTGCATGAAAGACCATATTGCATGCCAACTTGATGGCACTCATAGAATTCGAATGTAGGGTAGGAATCATAAAAATAATACCAAGGTCTACAACTAGATGACCTAACCATGGGGCCTCGTTACAAGCCTCAATGGTGGTTGTAATGTGCTCAGTAGAAGTAATAGACAAGGTAGTGCATTCTTGCTCCCTAGACATCCAAGAAATAGCACCTCTTGCAAAGATGAAGACATAGCTAGAAGTGGCACTTCCTAATGTCTACATATCTTGTCTAATTCGTAGCTTGTGACTCTAACATCCTGGTTGCCGATATAAAGGCACAAGTTTGTAGTGCCCTTAAGGTATCTCATGACACCCTTCATGATGTTCCAATGTCATCAGCTTGGTGTCACCATCTAAGGGGTCACAACTCCCATTGCAAATGCTATGCTAGGTCTAGTGGCTATCATGGCATATATCAAGCTGCCCACTATGGATGCATATGAAATGTTAGCCATCTCAGCCTTCTCATGCTTTTTAGCTTTCTTTAATTAGGTTTTATTTCACTTAAATGCATCCAATCAAAAGCAATAAAGCATAGCTCTATATCATCTTGTGCTTGGCAATTTGACAAGAATAATTGAGAGCTGAAGTGTAGTAAGGGAGGATGCAAGTGACTAGTGAAGAAGGGATGTCGTCAATCTAAGGCAAGGAAGGTTTTCATCAATCCACATCAAGAAGGAATATGTATGTTGCATAAGACAAGTATAGCTCACCCATCCTTTGCTTTGACTTGTGGCATTTCTTTTCTTCTTGAATCCTTAGGATTGTTGAATGGGCTACATATAGGGAATTGGAGAGGAGACCCAAGGAATTATAGACCTTAGGTAGGAGATTTCATAGGTGATAATTCCCCAAGGCATTATAGACCTTAGGCAGGAGATTTCATAGGCGATAATTCCCCTACTAGAGCGAATAACTATATTGAGATTTTTTTACACTACCAATACAAGTGTGAAGGTTGATATTGCAGACAAAGGGGAGGCTCAATAATAAGCCTCACCCCCACCCCCAACCCACCCCTTTTGTATTGTGAAATAGATTGGTGTTGTAGTATTTGTGAAGAGCACCCTGCCACAACACCAATCGAACCACAAACCGACTAGGTAGAGGCTGCAAGCACACTTGTTGGCCACAAAAACCTACAAGAAATCTTTCTTCTTCATCGACAACCATGCCTCAAAACATACAAGGGAATAGAAGGCACACAAGAAATTTGTCACTAATGCCATCCTCACCCTCCTCACCCTCTTCCTCTTCCTTACTCTCCATGAGATGTTGCAAAGGAGCACAAGAGAGAAAGAAACAAGAATGAGAAATGAGAGTTATGCCAAATGAGGGAGAGAGGGAAATGAAGCGTGAGAGGAAAATATAAAGGAAGAGAGAGGTTATAACCACCTCAACCTCCCACCTCCTCAAATCACCTGACAAGCCTCTTCCTTTTCCTTTCTTGATATCTAAAATTGAATTTGCATACATCTTGGGTAAGGTCTAAAGACCCTTTATTTTTGGAATGGGACAAAAAGGTGTTTGACGATCCCTTTTCCTTTCATATTTTAAATTGTGAGCCTTTTGGACTACACATTTTACATTGCTTCATAAATGATTTTTTACAAGAGAGTACAAAAGCAAAATGCCATTTCATAAAAGATATTCCCATGTTGAGCACATTTTGGTGCCTATATTTGCATTGATTTCCTGATTATCAAGTTGCCATGGTGGGGGTAATAATTAACCCTCCTCTAGGAGTGTTAACCCACACAAAGTAATGAGTTGGCGAAGATTGTGATTAGGGTATAGCTAACCTATGGTTGCCATAATGGCAGGCCAAATCACAATCATGGCTCTTGTCAATACATCATCCACTTGTGGAAACACAACGTGGTCCCAAAAAACATGATTACAATTCCCTTTTGCATAATGTTGATACCTTCAAAAAGCATGATGACAATTGCTCCTTTTGGCAACACAATCATTGCCTCCAAAAAAGCATGATGGTGATTCATGATGCTTCTACTCATGATTATGAATCTTTGATCATGATTTCCACCAATGTTCTAGGATCATCATTGCCTTCAAAATTTCATATTCATGAGTCTCTCATACATCATGATTATAAGCCCATGTCCTAATCACATGTCTATCAAAGTTATGATAACAAGCCTCTCAATTTCCATGATTGATAGTGTCACAAGTTTTATGATTATCAATACATTGATTTCCATGATCATAAGTGCATCATCATCACAATCTCACGATTACAAGCCTATCATGACCGCGAGTCTCTTATGATCACCAATCTCATGATCATGAGTCTACTATGTCCTAATTGTGAGTTTGCTAAATCATGATTACAAGCTTGTTTAATGATCATAATTTCCACCCACATTCTATGATCATGATTGCCTTTAATATTAGATGATCATGAGTCTCAAATTCATGATTACATGATCATGAATTTGTTCTAGATCATGGTCATGAGCGTATTCCAATTCATGATCACAAGCCAATTATGTATGGCAACATGGCCATAAGTCTATGATGCATGCTTGTGATTGGATTTAATCTTGATTATGAGTTCTTTTTGGATGATGCCTTGATCTTGAGAATACATCCTGATCGTGAGTGATGACACATGTGATTAGGGTTGACAACACTTACAGATAGAAAGGCCATGGTAGTTAGTGCTCATAAAAGGTAGGCTCATTCATGTCTCATTCATAGTTGCTCCACACTACTTGTTTGCATAAGGCTTTGATACCCACCCTGTACTATTCATGTTGGGCGGCATGTAATAGCTACTCCTACAGCACTTGCATATACCCCCTTCTTGCTCCTTGGCATCTCCTAGCATACAAGTCCCTATCTAGAGACCTCTTATGTCTGATGCTAGTCCTAGCAATCCAAAGTGGTAACCCAACTCCCTTGGTGAAGAGCCAGCACAGATAACCTTGGGTGAGATCTAGTGTGTAATAATTTAACTTGTATTGGATAAATTAATACTTAGAATTTGATTGCTACTTAGAATCCCCAAATAGTGCAAACATTTCTTACAATGCAAAGCAGTATGACTAAATATATTTATGCATGAGTGCTCATTTAAGCCCTGAGCTTACAAGCATAGGTTGTTCCACTTGATTTAAGCCATAGTCCTTATTCTTGGGTCTTGGGTCTTACAAATGAGATGCCTTTCATCAAGCTATTTCATTCCCAATTGAGATAACAAGTCAATGCCTCTAATTTTGAGCATTAAAGTCTTTCTTTTTAGAAAGGCTTAAGTATAACTAAATTATCTTGTTGTCTCAATTCCATCAAGGCACCTTGCTATCCAATTCTCTAGCAAAAAAGGTTATGTTTTTCCTAATCCTTACTAGTTTGAGAGGTTAACATCTCCCTGTTAGTCGATTTTATAAGATAACTAGGATGATGTCTAACCAATGTTCCTAGTTATCTTCATTTCCCTTGAGATTTTATTCTCTTTACCACATAAAGGTATATTTTCAAAGATGAATTAATAATGAACTTCCTGAATCAGTATAAAACATCCATTCAATTAAGAAGTTCTAAGCATGGACTAGGTACCATCATGTGAGGGGTATTCCCATTGGAATTTCCTGCTAAGCACATATATTTCTAATCTATCTACTTGTCTCTCAGGATATCAACTAGTAAAAATCTAATTATTTTTAAATTAATTCATCAAGATTACTCTCAAAATACAAAGAAAGAACCTAGAGTTGAATTGGCATGATAGTAACGTTTCTTGCACACACTACCTCTCATCTAGCTCCAATATCTCTTCACTTTAGGGCCATCTTATTAGAGCTTCCTTTGTCTCACTTCCCTTTTGGTCTTTGTTGGGCTTGTCCTTCCTCAAATCAAGGCTCGTTGAGGGTAGAAGGATAAGTTCCAAAGGTTTGATTATTATGAGGAGTAAGCATTGGTAGCAAGATGAGAGAAAACATGAAGGATTTTGGTTAGAAGGACAAGCTCGAAGGAAGTATAGCATTGGCTTGAGTAGAGAGAAGTTTTTAGCTCATGAGAGTTACAGGCTTAGTAGCAAGGTAAGAGGGAATACATGAGATCTTTATGGAGAAGGTGGATACAAGGATTGAGTTGAACTTGAAGTAGGTGGATGGAATGAGATATGGCAAGGGAACTTGTGAAGAGGAAGATGCAGTGAAGGTCTTCAAACCACAAACATGACCCTCAAATTCTCATACTCTCTCGTCTTTATATATTCTCACTCTAATTTTTACTCCTTCTTGTACTATATTTCTTCTCGATCTTTTCACCCTCTCCTTTTATATCTCTCTCTTTATCTCTTCACTCTCTCCCCCTATATCTCTATAACCCTCTCTCTTTATCTTCTTCCTCTCTCCATCTATACTTTTATTACTCTCTATCTCATTCTATATATATATATCTTGTTGAGTAGGGTGAGACAATCTTTGGGACAATCTTGTCCATATAAGGCCTCTCATTCTTTGGGACAAGGCCTCTCTATCTCCCAAAGAAGTTGAGTAGGGTGAGACAATCTTGTCCATACAAGGCCTAAAATGGAGTCATCTTAATGCTTTGGTGGTGAGAGGAATTGTAAGTAGATTCCACTCACATGGTAGATATTTCATCCACCATTGGGCTCTCTACAATAGTACGCCCTTAAAGTGTCTTCTATGATGTAATGGACTCCTTAGTTTTTCTATCAATTTACGTGTAATATGCTATACTCAAATATAGTTGGGTACCAGTACTTTCAAATAAGCCTAGATTTCCTTGACAAACAACCTTGCAATGTATAAAGCCTTGCAGTTTGTCTTGATGGGAATAAAATGAGCAACCTTCATTAGCATATCCATAATTATCATGATATAGTTGTATGCTCCTTAGATTGAAGGTAATGCTACCATAAAATCCATGCTAATGAATTCCCACTTCATCTTAGGAATATTAAGAAATTAAAGTTTCCATGGCATTTTGACATACTTGCTTTTACCCTTTGATAACTTAGGCATTCAGGGATATACTTAAATACATCACCTCCAAGATTTTCCTAATGATAGCTTTTCTTAACTACATTGAGTGTCTTAGCACAACTAGGATGTCTTGTGAATGAAGAGTCATGTGCTTAGAGGTGATATACTTAAGTACATCACCTTTAAGCTTTTCCAATGGATAGCTTTTCTTAACTACATTGAATGTCTTAGCACAACTAGGATGTTGCAAGAATGGAGAGTCATGTGCTTCCTAGAGAAGCTTCTTTCTCAATTCATGGCTAGAAGAGATGCATAATCTCTTTTCTCAAAGTACACAAGCTCTTTCTCAATGGAGAAGTCTTGGTACTTAAGTTGCAACTTAGGATCTTCATCCTTAAGTTGGACATCCCTTTTTAACTGTTGATACTTAGGGTCCTTTTTGTAGCTTCTTCCTTTGCATTTGAATGATAAGCTTACTTGATATTAACACTATAGCAACTAATGATTCTTCCCTTGAGGGTTCTTCTATAATGAGAGCATTTAGGAATGCCTTGTAGCTCAAAAGCATTCACAACTACATTCTCCTTGCCTAGCTTGTATTTAATCCCAAAGTTGTTTTAATGTAAAAATTCAATCCACCTTCATTATCTCGTGTGGTAATGTATCCACAACTTGAGAGTGCAGATCATAGCCAACATGTAGAGAATGGAATAACATGGGAAAAATAAGAGAAAATACTCGGGTACATGGGCAGGGGTATAAAAGATATAAAGGGCATAGTTAGGGCATCAATTATTTTCATAATTAAGTCTCTTCATCTTTCTCTATAGCTTTTATGGCTTCTGTTCTCTCTTACTCTCCTTTCCTGTCTTTCTCTCTCTTTCTCAAGTATTTCTTCCCCCTATTCTCTCCTATTCTCTCTCCTCTTTATATTATTCTCTCTCTTCTCTTCTTCCTCTCCAGTCCTCTTCATTACAATTGGTATTAGAGCCTTGGTCGTCTCTTCTTTTCCTTTTCTCATATACAATTACCAAAAAACAAAAACCCTAGTTAGATAGGTACAACAGGGATAGGAGTTGTAAGAAGCCTTAATGGAGTACCACAGGGTATTGATAGCCTTTCTTGAAGACCTTGCAGGAGGATTGGACTAAATTGGAGGTAGTAAGACCCAACTTAGCAACTCGTATTCAAGTTTCCAATCATTTTTGGAGGTATTTTGGTCCAAAAAGGATTACAAGACTAGCAAGAGTTTAGTTGTGGCTACTTTTTTCAAAAGAGTTATTCTTCTTCTCTTCTTGAAGCTTTCCTAGAGTTTGCAACAAGAGATATCTACACTTCTTCTTGACCTTCATCCTATAGCAAGAGTGTACCACACGCTGCCTTTCAAGGCATCTTAGGGAGGAGACTAACCACCATTGAGTGGGGCTTCACCCCCATTTTTGATCATGCAAGACAACATCACATTTTTAGTCTATTTGTGCAGAACTTGTGGCTATTTTTTGAGGCATTAGAATGCCTTGAGAATTGATAGCATCTACTTTAGTAGAAATAGTACAAGTTGAGGTGCTTTGACAAATTTTGAATGATCCCCAATGTGTGAAGCATCACCAGGATGACTTGAAGTAGTTGGTTGCATTGATTGGGTGTTGATCCTGTTGATCTTGCTTGCTCTAAATCTTGTGCATCTGGGTGGCCATATCTTGGAGACTCCCAAACAAAGGCCTCCAATGTAGAAATGATGTCTCGCTCCATCCCCTTTCTAAGTGTCTTTACCCTCATATCTACTCTTCAGGTTTTTCCTGCAAGGTAAGACTTAAAATATTGAACCTATCCAACCATTGGTGGAGGTGAAAAATATGGCAGAGTAGGGGGCTGTGGCAAGGGTTCTTTCCTTGTTATCATAAGTTTATAGTCCATGTGTTTTAACTCCAACTCTACTATATCTTTGGAGTCCACAAGCTTTGGTAGCTTTGTAACATTGGTCATGATAGCAGAGATAGTTGCTTCTTTTGCATGTAGAACCTCTTTAAGAGCCCTGGCCTCGAATCTAATTTTCACATTTGGGTTGGCAATAATAGCATTCATAGAGCCATCTATACACAACTGATTAACAAGAGGAATCCAAAGGTAGTTCGAGATCCACAAAGGTCCTGAAAAGATCTATCGTATAGGTATCTATTGATGCAATGGTTGATGGCTAGAACCATTCAATTGGATGAAAGAAATATCTTGCACGCAAGTTGGCATACAGAGTGATGGAGCTTGTTGATATGGGGCATCCCAAGCAAAGGGCAATTGAAATTATAGATGTAGAATTTTGGAATAACAAGTGTATTCAAAATGTGCTTATGATTAAACAAGACCACATGCCATTCGTGAAGGAGCTCATTATAGAACTCCCTTTTCCAATCATTGTTTTATCATCTTGTGATTATATTGGGGACTCAGTATAAAATGGGCTCATTGGAGAGCTTTCTTCTCTTATGATGAGTGCATTGATTGTTGAGTATTGAAATGACTTGTTTTTTGGCTGATTTTTGTTGTTTTTGAGAGCTGAATGGTTGATTTTATGAGATGATTGATTAGTTTGGAAGTGGTTTGAGAGTGTTTTGGATGATATTGATTGTGTTTTGGAAGTTTATGATGTTTATCAGTGGTTCTGTGATGTTCTGATAGGTTCTGATTGGTTATGTATACCTTCTGTATAGCTTCTGTTTTGATCTGTTTTGTTCTGATTGCCTTCTGTAAGGAGGGATGGAGTATTGATTGATGAAGATTGAGATCTTGTGAAAGTTTATTGAATGGTTTTTGAGAGTTTGGGATGTTTTGAGTATGAGTTAATTGGTTTTGATGACCTTCTGTAACCTTCTGTAGGTCTTCTGTAGAGCTTCTGTCTCTGTTCTGTTCTGTTCTGTACTGTAGGTGTTCTGGTACTGTTCTGTAGACTGTTCTGTATGCTTCTGTATGTGTTCTGATGGATGAGAGTGTAGCTTGGGAAAGTTTTCTAGCCTTGGAAAGAGGTGAATACAAGTGCAAAAGAGCTGAAAGAAGTAGCTGCTGAAGACTCAAGTGAAGACTAGAGTGAAGTGACAGTAGTGAGTTATGAAAGGACACTGTAGTGGCTCTGGTGACTCTTCATATCAGACATACCTCTTGGGAGGGGTATCCACGACCTAAGAGGGATTATTGAGAGTGATTTTGAGAGATTGTAGTGAGGATATGATGTATTATTGATGGAGAGAGAGAGAGAGAGTCAGAGATAGCCAATTCTATTGAAATAGAGTGATTGTATATGAGAGATTGAGAGAGAAGACTATGAAGATATTGAAGATGAATACTATGTGATGTATTTCCATTCAAAGATTGTGTATTCATTTTCTTTCTTTGTTCTATTGATGGATTTTGTGAAGATATTGAAGAATATGGTTGATTCTATCAAATCCATGGGAGATCTACATGATGCTGTATGAAGATTTGTTGTACCTGGTGTTCTTTTCTTCATTGTGATCATATGAAACATAATAAACAAGCTTGTTGATGTTACAAGATAGATTTTCTTGCAAGATAATTCCCTTTTCCTTGGTGTTCCTCTTGGGGCTCCATGTTTTTGGTGCACAGCTGGGGAAACTTGCCATCAACAAGCACCAGAAGAGGCTGAAAATGAAGGTCAGCTTTTCTCTAATGAAAAGATTCTGAAGATGTTGCAAAAACAAACAAGGGAAATGCTGGATGTTAAGAAGGTGATCAACTCTTCAGGAGTTTCCTTTTCCATGATCACTGATCCCGTATGGAAGATAGTCTGTCAGTTTCTCCAGGACATGTTTATGCCAGCCAAAACGCCATCCCAGTACTTGTCCAAAGAGCTTTTCACAGCTTCCAGGATGGTGTTGAAAGGAGTTGCTATTGATTGGAGCACTTACCTCCTCACTAAAATGAATCAACATTTCGTCAAAGTCACCAGGGGTAATGTTACCAATGTCACATATGGATCATACTTGCCTGCCTTCTTGACCTATTCAGGTTTCCAAAAGAGTGTGCCTCCACCTCCTCCATCAGATCCAGTACCTCCTCCATCAGATCCAGTACCTCCTCCTCCACCTTCAGATGAGTCAGAACCCATTGACATAGAGGATGATGATTCTCCGCCTCCCCTGGTCATCCAGCGCAAATGCTTGAAGCGGGTAGCGGATAAAGCTCCTTCAATACTTCCTTCAGTGCCCATTCCTGCTACCTCTGGCAGTGATCTCCCTAGGTATCTCACTTGTAATAACCTGTTCAGAGCACATCGAGAAGGTTCATTGGACATATCAGTTCCCTCACTGAACAGTCTAGTCTCAGGAGATGCAATTCCTTTCCTCTGTAAAGATATTCAGAGTTCCATTGAATTGTCAGTGAGACAGCCTATGTTCAACAGCTGTACGCGTCCTTTTATGAAGAGCTCATGCAGTCTAAGAACCAGTTGCATAAGGCAACACCCGAGTTAGCTTCTGCTAAGGATACCCTAGCAGATTTGTTTAAGCAAATGGAACAACAAACCCAACTGGTTGCCACCCAGAGAGATGAGATCTCTTCTTTGAAGATCCAGTTACTAGAGGCTCAATCAGAGGTTACTAGACTTCTAAAGGAGAAGGAGAGGATGTCCAGAGAAGCGCAGGAGTTCCAAACTCTCTTAGATGACAAACTTTCCGCCTTACAGACTGCTAATGACACAGTGGAATCCCAAGCCTTCCAAATCAAGCAGTTGCAAGATCAACTAGCAAAGTCACGGTGTGTTCCTCCAAGCCCTAATGTTCCCTTGATCCCTTCTCTCTCACAGCAGGACTTGGCTGCTCTTTAGAGACAGGCTACCTTGTGTCCTCTATTCCAAGGTAAAGTGGAAAGATTGCAATCCAGAATGGATTTGTTATGGTCTACATTTGAGCAGTTTCAAGAATATGTTCCACCAGACCATTCTTTCTTTGTCCACTACCAATGACAGAAGTTGGCCTTCTACATGAAGCTTTCCACGATGGATTTACCTCTTCCAGAGGATGGATGGAGTGGGGCTTGGTCTGCTGAGTTGTTGACAGAGGTAGTCAGGATGGTGTTTGAAGATTCTGTCACGATAGATACCATGTTGATGTCCTACATGTATTTAGGAGGAGACTTGTTAATTCCAGATGAGGTGGATATGGCATGGTATGTGGGGGATGTGGTTCTACAAGCTGTTTTGTATGTCAACCATTTGGAGTTGCGCATAGCTGACATGTTCCAGAGTTACTCCTCCAAAGTGGCTGATTGTCATGATAATTCCTGGCATACCATGATTGATTCTGTGGTCCTGAATCAAAGACAAAACACAGCTCCTACCTATGCCCAGAGTACTAATCAACTGAGGATGGATCTCTTAGCTTATCTTTCAAAACATAATCCATTTGATTCTACCTTCTTTGATGCCTATCATAGACGATCTCTCTTAGGACCTTCTGTTCCTACCCTTTTATATTACCAACAAATGGCTCACCGATATGATGTATATCTTTCCCTTTGTCAATCTAATTCCACAACTATTTTACCCCTTCTTTTCCAACCTTCATCTTTCCCTTAAATTCCCATTTTTACATACTGCTCCTTTATTGAGGATCGAGTATTTTCCCCTTCTCCACCCTGTGCTTCTCCATCCATTCATGTACCCTCCACATTTTCTCTTTATCAGTTAACACCCTTCCTTAGTGATTCCCTACAAATTTCTGCCACTCCTTCTTTAAATCATTCTTCCTTTTATGATTTTGCCTATCCCTCACTTCATTCACTTTTCCTTATTCCACTTCCCTCTCCTAACACTTCTATATCTCAACCACCTCAGTTGGTTAGTGACTATGATGGGTTTGATCATCAGATTTCCAGAAGAAGGGGATGGAGCTCGAATGATTCCCTTACAGGACCTCAGATCAATTGGCCAGTAATTCCAGGAGAATGGACAACTGCCAGTCAAGCTTATCAGAACTATATTCATTTTGCTCAGCAGTATTCACAGTTTGCAGATCCTTCAGTGCGATTAACCACTCACTTTGCTTGGTACCTGGCGTATATGCATAGGCACTCTCATAATGATTCCAAGCCTATTACAAAGTTGTGCATGAATGTCAATGTGAGCATTGATTCCCAGCAGCTGGATATATTGTATTTTCATGCCCTTTGTTTGCCTAGCAGATACCTGGTCCTGTTGGAAAGGATATGCTGTCTTCAGTTTTTTCAAAATCCTCCCAAAACATTTGTAGATGAATCCTTGTCTATGGATCATTTCCGACAACATCAATCTTTTAAGAGGGATCATCTTCATTGATACCTTTCCAATGTATGGTGGATGCTTTTTAATGAAAATCTCTCTTTTTTGAGGAGTCATTCAGATGCTTGTGTTGTGTGTAGTGTTTGCGTTGTGAGTTCATTTATGTAATACGAACGTGGTGGTTGCCTATTGGATTGGATTTTGTATGAGCTACATTTTGAAGAATTGGGGTGTTGGGGTCATGGTTGGAGAGTTGAAGCTGATGCTGATGAAGAAGAAGAAAACTCTTATATCCTTTATAAAGTTGTTGTGATTTTTAGTTTGATAAGAAGTATTAATGTATAAAGGGTTTTCCTTTCGTTGTATTTTTATATCAGATACAGGTGATAAGTTGGGGTCGTGGTGGAGGGACTATTTTTGAAGCGATATTGAAGCTTAAAGTTGAGCTTTTACCTGAATTTGTATTCCCTTTTTCCTGGGTCGCGAGGACGCTTCCTTATTAAGTGTGGGGATATGTTGAGTATTGAAATGACTTGTTTTTTGGCTGATTTTTGTTATTTTTGAGAGGTGAATGGTTGATTTTATGAGATGATTGATTAGTTTGGAAGTGGTTTGAGAGTGTTTTGGATTATATTGATTGTGTTTTGGAAGTTTATGATGTTTATCAGTGGTTCTGTGATGTTTTGATAGGTTCTGATTGGTTCTGTATACCTTCTGTATAGCTTCTGTTTTGATCTGTTTTGTTCTGATTGCCTTCTGTAAGGAGGGATGGAGTATTGATTGATGAAGATTGAGATCTTGTGAAAGTTTATTGAATGGTTTTTGAGAGTTTGGGATGGTTTGACTATGAGTTAAGTGGTTTTGATGACCTTTTGTAACCTTCTGTAGGTCTTCTGTAGAGCTTCTGTCTCTGTTCTGTTCTGTTCTGTACTGTAGGTGTTCTGGTACTGTTCTGTATGCTTCTGTATGTGTTCTGATGGATGAGAGTGTAGCTTGGGAAAGTTTTCTAGCCTTGGAAAGAGGTGAATACAAGTGCAAAAGAGCTGAAAGAAGTGAAAGAAGTAGATGCTGAAGACTCAAGTGAAGATTAGAGTGAAGTGACAGTAGTGAGCTATGAAAGGACACTGTAGTGGCTCTGGTGACTCTTCATATCAAACATACCTCTTGGGAGGGGTATCCACGACCTAAGAGGGATTATTGAGAGTGATTTTGAGATATTGTAGTGAGGATATGATGTATTATTGATGGAGAGAGAGAGAGAGAGTCAGAGATAGCCAATTCTATTGAAACAGAGTGATTGTATATGAGAGATTGAGAGAGAAGACTATGAAGATATTGAAGATGAATACTATGTGATGTATTTCCATTCAAAGATGGTGTATTCCTTTTATTTCTTTATTCTATTGATGGATTTTGTGAAGATATTGAAGAATATGGTTGATTCTATCAAATCCGTGGGAGATCTACATGATGCTGCATGAAGATTTGTTGTGCTTGGTGTTCTTTTCTTCATTGTGATCATATGAAACATAATAAACAAGCTTGTTGATGTTACAAGATAGATTTTCTTGCAAGAGAATTCCCTTTTCCTTGGTGTTCCTCTTGGGGCTCCACTGATGAGATTGTAATCTTGCTTTCTTTAGAGTGAATTAGTCAAGGGATCTTCATCAAGGGGTAGCTTGAAAGAAAGTAAGGAAGTTGGAAGATATTTTGCCTTTCTGTCACAACTATGATGTCCATGAAGTGATCAAGTTGATGATAAGCTTATTGACATATCTAAGGATGGATTTGTGAGATTGCTTATGGACAATAGTGGAACTAAGGATGTATCCTCGTAGCCAATATTTTGCATTAGTTTCTTGAGAAATTAGATAACACATAAGAAATTCATAAACTAGTTGTAAATGTTGCCATGAAGGGTCCGTTGTAGGCTCTTTCTCTTCCATGTTAAAGGGATTACCATCCATAGCATCATGCAGTGGAATAAGAAATGACCTAAATAGATTAAGGGATATCATTCTGAAACTATCCTAAAAAGTAGCTTTATTGAGCTTTGTTGTTCTTGATGCCACAAACCGAAGCTTGAGTAAGGGTTTCATCCCCAAACCGAAGCTTGAGATAGGTAGGGGATTTTTTGTTTTTAATCGTTGCAACAAGTATTTTGGTTTTTTGATGATTAGGAAAGTAGGAGAAATCATTTCAGTATTTTACTTTTGATTTTTGTTGCATTTAGAGTAGGATAAAACCAAGAAATTGAAGTAGGGAGCTTTAGGGTTGCTACTGTGAAATAGGCCCAAACACGGAAAAAATGGGAAAGAAAAGTGCTTAGAGATGTTAGAATCACGTGAGAAGTGATAGGGAAGATTAAGGTTGAGTCCAATAAGGGTTTAAGACCTTAAGAAGCAAAGAAAGACCTCATTTTCACTTGTGGCATTGAGAGAGAGAGAGAGAGAGAGAGAGAGAGAGAGAGAGAGAGAGAGAGAGCTTGAGCTTGGATAGCTAGGGTTTCCAGCTATGAATCGATCGACACCCACTGGTGTTGGTAGCGCATCCTAGGTATATACAAACATTCCCCTATGCTCATAGTTGCATTTTGGAAGTCCTCAACTACTGGCTTGCTCATAATCATGTCATTGATTCAATTTTTTTTCATTTTGATCCCTCAACTGAGAATCGGACCACCTTATTAGTGTTCATCCCCATAATCAAATGCTTGGACACCCTACACACGTCTGATTCCAAGTTTTGGACGGCCAACAATCGGACCACTGCCATGCGTCCAATCCTGAGGATTGGACATTCGGACTTGTGACCTTGTTTGATTTTGGAAATTGGACACTCGATCCACCCTGTTCGATTTTGGCAATCGGACACACTCAAATTGGACTAACCCATCCTGTCCAATTTCAAAAATTGGACATCCCATAATCGGACACGAAAATCATACCATTCAGAATCAAACAACTAAAATCGAACACCTATCAAATCGGACGTCCAATTCTTGAAATCAGACACTACAAAATTGACATATCAAAATTGGCAAATTTAGCGTGTCTAGGACAATGGAGAGTATAACTCGCAATAGGAGAATTCATTGAAAGCCTTATAGGCAAATCTAACCCTAGAAATCACAATCGAATGACCAAGAATAGTGTTGACACTCATATCAACACATTTGACATGCTTAGAGCCATAGGCTAACCAACAGACTGCAATTTGACCTTGAATGAGTTGAACAATGCAGCATAGACCCTAATCACAAGCAAGAACGGCCAAGAATTGAGCTTAGAGCCCCATCAAGCAGAGTACATAGACGAGAGTGCAATAGTTACAATTGTCACTTTGTATTCACACCCACATTGTTTTCCAGCACTTGAAGTGTACTTAAGAAAAGCTGAAAGCCTGATTTCGCATGATGCACGGACATAGATCAAGTGAGTGTAAGTTGAGGACCGTTTGTAAATAATAAGGAACTCACTTAGACTCAATAATCAAAACAAACCCACCAGTAGGAGAAGACCCTGAAACATAGTTGAGTGATCGAGAACCCCAAGTATAGAACCAAGCAAGGACGTGACACAAGAGTTAGATGCAGCAAAGGAACGACACCATTGGAGGAGTGGATCTAGCAAAGAGCTTGACCTAGGTAATTTCCTGATGGAAATCCAACAGTTAGTTACCAATTACGATTTGCAGACCTGGATGGACCACCATGGTAGGCCAGCCGAGAACATCATAGCTGACCTCGAAGAGGAGAGGAAGCTAGTGCAAAAGATCTTGCAGAGCATAACAACCTACAATCAAGAGCAACAAGCTAGAAGCTTATGTCAAAATATAGAAATGAGTGAGATTCAGTGATTGCTAGCCCTAGCAAGCAGAAATAGGACAAGACCTGACGTAGAGAGGGAAAGAGCGCTAGAAGGCAATCTCACATTGAGCGAGCTTCTTACAAAGTGATTGCCAGACAACTCATCAGTAGAGTAGAGTGCCGTTGCATTGGCAACCTTGTTGCTTGCAGGATTAGGAGTTAACCAGGGCTCTAAGAGCCAATCGAGAATCCCTATCATGGTTAAGTAGCTAGACAAGTACCAGCCAAATGATGACCCATACAGCTTTGTAGAGCAGTTCTAGCAAGTCTGCGAGGCCAATGACCTCACTGATCTCACTCGGCACTCACAAGCCTTTGATCTATGCTTAGGCAATAAGGGAAGGACTTGGTACACTAGCTTAGATGTCGTAGAACGTAACAATTTCAACCATCTCAAGAACCTCTTTATTAAGCGATTCTCGAAAGCGGGGTATTCAAACAACCTGATTATACGGCTCATGAACGTGAAGCAAAGAGAGAACAAGGATATCAGGGATTATGTGACCCATGTGAGGAGTCTCTTTAACAAAATCCCGACAAATGAACGACCCACGAAAAGAGCGGTGTCCATGGTCTTCATCAATGGACTGCTAAGTGAGGAACTCTACAAGGCCTTGATAGGCAACTCAAGCTTGTAGCGAGACGTGCTAACTAGAGGCCATTCGAGTGGATGACCAGCTCAAGGAGAGGAGCTCTAGGAGATCAAACCAAGACGAGGCTAGCTCTAGAACCTTAGAAAGGGAAACCACATCCAGCGAACGGTCAGTCCCAAACAGCCAGGATAAGGGAAAGAGCGCTGAGGAGAACTAGGAGCTAGCAAAGATGAAGATGGAGACATCAAGGCTATAAGAAATGGTGAGGAGACCAATGTGCCCACACATCCAGTGCATGTATTGTGGCGGAAACCACTTGACAGCTAAGTGTCATGACCCTAGGTCTTGACCTTACGCCAATTGCAGTAGGTTCGATCATGATGCCATGCATTGTAGACTACTAAGACGAGTCGCATACTCTCAACCTTACAACCAGCCTTACCTAGAGAATAGGTTGCCAAAAATTTTTGAGAGGGGAGCCCCATTGGCTCTCCTGACACCTAATGATGCTAAACTGGCCATTCCTAGGATGGAAATAAATCCCACGAGCATCCCCCAGCCACCTAGACCTTTCGTAACCCATCCAACAAGTGACGCTCGAGGAGCCAAATGACGACGAGCTCTATGTGAACCCTTAGATCTCATATGACAAAGAGGGCAATCCAATCCTCACAGATTATTGACTAGTGCCGATCATGGCGCTAGGTAGAGGGAGAGGCTTAGGGAGGCAGATCCAAGAGCCGATTTCTTATTAGAATAGCAGTCACCTAGGACACATCTCCTCATGCTGCCCCGAACAAGAGTAGGCTAATCGAGAAAAGGTCAATCTTAGATGCCTAGAGTGTGGAATCACTCACTTGTTTACCAAATGCCCTAGATAGAAACCACCCTCTAGTGTGGCAAACAAGCCATTAGTATCATTAGGGCTGTTTGGAGTTGAGACATTTAACAGAGAGGACACATCCATCCTGTTACAGGTCATGACTCGGACATAGATGAAGGAGGCCAATAGACTTAGCAATCTAGATACAACCTTGATAAGAAAAAAGAGCCATAGGTGAAGGAAGAAGAGGACGAAGGCCAAGGTCATGATTAAAACGGAGGGTGCTAGGACATTGCCCAAAAGAAAGAAAGTCAACAACGTAGAGGTAGAGACATCCGCTCCAAGGACTGCTGAGAAGGGGAGTGCTAGGGTGGGGGAGTACCCCAACCCAAAACACTAGCTCAAAGCCATAGAGAAGGTCAAGGAGTGGGTGAACGAGGCCTAAGAGCACTTTAAGGACATTGAGCCCATCTTGGAGGATGAGATCAATAATCTCTCAAGCGTAAGTACACCAACTTTGCCTCCATGACCAAAGTCGAAAGATGTGTTTTTATACCACAAGCAGTGCCACTTAGACGGAGTTTAAATGCTATAGGCCAACAAACCATCCAAGGCCATTGGCCAAGGAATGCTAGAATAGAAGAAGAGCAGGCAACTAGCAATCTTCTTACAATGCTAGTGACCATTCAAGTGTCTCTAAGCTTAGGAGATCTACTTAGGTGGCATTCGACACTATGGTAATAACTAAAGCAGTGGATTGAAGGAAAAATGGAGCAAGGGGTAACTGATCTACATGATCATGATGCGGTAACTCAGATACCCAGTCTGACACTACACTTGGTGCCCAAGCCCTTACATGCTAATGCTTTTTGGGAGGGCGTAGAGATGCATGCAGTCCTACCGGTCCTAGCATTAGGAGTTGCCACATGAAAAGGGATTGTGGACACAGGAGTAGGAGTCAATGTGCTTAGCCATGCAGTACTCCAGGCTTGGGGTAACCCACATGTTGAGAATTCTAGGTTTAATGTTACACTAGAAAATGGAATGAAAGTTAGGCCATTCAGAGTATTGAAGAATTGGCCATTGAAGATCGCAGGTGTCCAGTTTTCTGGGAACTTCATTGTCATGAAGGGAGTGGATTAGGGCATCCTATTAGGCCAACCCTAGATGCACAATGCACGAGTCATAGAAGACTAAGGCAATGGTTTGATCCTCCTAGGAAACCAAATGGAAGTAGTGAGGGTAGAGATGGATACTTGGAAGACTATGCCAATTGACTTAGATGCCATCTTAGCCATGCTGAAGGGTGATGCACAAATTAGAAAATTGAACAGGCCACTCATCAAGTATATCCCTTGTCTTGAAGATGAGTGAGATTGGATGCATGTGCTTGCCACAATTGATCGGCCATTCTTGGATAGTGAGGAGCATGAGCAAGCCACTAAGGAAATTGGTAAGCCTAGTGATGCACCCCCAATACCAATTTGCATGATGGCAAGGAACTCACACAATAACCCAACCCTGTCAAGGTACGAGTGGCCACCATCATGGAAATTGAAGATGAAGATGAGGAAGTGGTGGCACCTACCTACCTATGCATATCAGTGACTGTCCAGAAGACACATGTCTTTGACACGCTCATTGACAAGGGGGCTGACTGTAACATCCTTACACATGATCATTGGACCCTCATTGGTTAGCCCCAATTGTAGCAGCCTACCAACACTAAACTCAATCCATTTGGAGGAAAATCCTACTCACAGTTAGGAAAGTGCAAAATAGTGGTCTCTATTGAGACTAAAAGCCTACATGTGATCTTCTATGTGATGCCTAATACTAAGACCGTTGGTATGGAATCGTTGCTAGGATGCACATTCAAGAAACAAGCACACTGCGATGTCGACTACGACTCGCATCGCATTCATCTTGCCATTGGCAATGTTCGGATAGTGATAGTAAGGGCATCGTAGCTCCACTAAAGCCTGCAATGCCACTAATGGAGGAACCTAATGCAAGGTCTAAGGAGGGGGATTGTAACTTGACCATCTTGGGAAGACAAGTTGGTTGCAGCCTACAAGAGACACATCCAAGACCATTGAGCAAGAGCTCAAAAAATGGGTGGCCAAAGGACAACTGCAGCCATTGAGAACCCAACCCTCACGAGCTTGTGACCATAGAATATCACATCCTAGGCCTAAAAGACAAAGCTGGTGGCATTGAAGTAGACAAATAGTTGGAGCTGCGATGGGTACCAAAAGTCTATTGCGCGCTCAAGGCTGCTATGAAGGCAACAATTGGATTTGGTTGCCCAAGTCCAGGAATGGTATGCATACTCCTCAATCCAAGCCCTCTCGCCCATCACCACAAAGTGATAAGCCAACTAGGGATGAGAAATCAATTGCCCCAAAAAGCACCAAATCCATAGAACCTCATGAAGTCTATCAACCAAAGCCGCAACTAGTCGGCCCTAGGTCAATTCAACCTAACACTTCCAATGTCCCAACTACTCCATAGGTTGAGAGTAGTACATTAACCGGGCTGTAGGACCAATCTATCACACAAGTGGCCAATAGACTCCCTATTGAACAACCCAGAAGATAGTAGGCATCAGTAGTTGAGCTATCCAGCTTAACCAAACCTCAACCTCCCACAAACCTCAAACCCTTCTATAAGCATAAATTTATCCTTACAATGGCCATGGACCTAGCCACAAACATGGGGGATGATTTAGTCACTTGCATCAGATGCTTGGATGCCACTCTCACAACGCTAGTCAGGAACTATGAACGGCTAGACTTAGGCCTCCTTTATAAGACATTAGAAGTGGAAATGTGTTCCTTGCCATGCACTTGGGAGAACTTTGAGTTCATGTTCGTCAAAATTCTTGAAGTAGCCAAGGAACTGATTGACAATGAGATCTTTCAAGAGCAAGCTTGCACACAATGGCTGATCCCATCATATCAAGGAGCAAAATTGCTGCAGCAGCCAAGAGCTAGAAGAGTTGACAAAGCTAATTGACTTTGACTCATCCTTCTTGAGGAAATGGTATTCTCTTTGAATTCAATGGGAGCAAAAGGGGTGCCAAATCATGACCAACACTAAGCAATGACAGGCCATCAAAACCTCGGAGTATGACCCCACTTATGTAGCCCAATCTCCTATAGGGTGACCACCATTCGTAACTACCGACCCATGGAAGAGCACCTCCTAACCTACCCGTATTTAGATTGCATTGTGACTGAGGAGGAACTGTACATTGCCAGTTGAATAGACTTCGATGGCTTTCTCATGGATGTTCTCACCTACATCACTCAAGTAGGCATTTGTCCTTTCGACATGGACCATTATGCTAATCTAGAATACAATCTGAACTTCTATGATTGGCACATGCGAAGCTAAAACATTGAAGCACACGATGAATGCCCTTGACCTCTCAAACCTTAATCCTAGAAAGGATTCTTTTCAATTCTAAAGGGGAGGGGGTAAGGTGAAGCAAACATGTAAGATGAATGGTGAAGCAAACTGTAAGATGGATGAAACTAAAAGTAGAAAAGAAAGTATGAAAATCAACTTGTGATCGAGGAAAAGTAACATAAATTTTTGTGAAAAATCATGGACTATTTAGGAGAAAATTTCTCTTTCTTTAATTGAGCATTTCAATTTCCATAACTTCCATCGCCTACATGTCTTTCTGTAAAAATGATCTAAAGAATACTAATGGTGAATTATGGTATTATGACATGTACTTACAAATGGCAAGTCAAGAGAAAAGTAGCAAAATTCCATTCTCAGAGGAAGAGCATGCAAAGTATGGCCTCTTGTTGGAAACAAGGGCTTACAATCAATTAAAATTCAGGCATATTCTCAATTTGGAAGACATAATCATGGAGGAGCCAGTCATCAAGCAATTGGTGAAGTAGAGCAAGCTACAGCAGTATGTGGAGAAGGTGGGCCAAGTCGTCGACTACGAGAAGTGTGCGGAATTCCTTCAGACCTTCAACAGGAACTACGGCACTGTCACGATGCATCTAGAGAACAAAGCCTGCCAAGTAGAAATCAAGCTGAGCCCTGAGTTGGTACAGAAAGCACTGGGCCTATTCAACAAAGTGAAAAGATGGCCAAAAAGGGATGTGTACGACATGTTGGGGATGGACAAAGTGATAGTCCATACCAATGATGATATTAGTCTAGATGACATCCCCAACCTTGAAGTCCAAATTCAGGCCAAAATGGTACACGACCTATTCTCCAGCCAAAGGTACAACACATTGATGAAAAAAATCAATGTGCCAATGCTGGAGAACATTGCTGCCTAGTTGTTCGATGAGGTAAACCTAAATAGCTTTGTGAGAAAGATGATAGAAATGTTGGCAAATGCATTGGCCACTGGTGGAAGATGCATGAGGGGAGAGTCCTCAGCCTCTAAAGCTAGGAATTCATCATTGTCAAAGGCCTCTACCATTGGCTTCGGAGGGGTCTTGACGGCCATCATAAGAGAGGCATTGGGAAAAGCACAAGAAGACAAGGTAGCCGATGAGACACCACACATGTCCCCTCTGCACCAATGATAGGAGCAATCCAACGAAAGGACTGTGAGTGAGGAAGAAGGAGAGCGAGAAGCACAGTTCCTAAGAAATCAAAGAAAGAGACTCCACAAAAGAAGGCCAAAGAAGAGAGTGGGAATAAGGAGAAAGCACACCTACATGAAGCCCAAAGTAAATCCAAAAGCATGAAGAAACAAAGAAAGAGAAAATAAGGGGACGAGGCAAAGAGAATAAAAAAGGAATCCAGGAAAACTGAGGAGGAGAGAAAGAGAAGATCTAAGGAGGAAGATGCGTAGCTTAGGAAGAAAGAGGAAGAAGAGATAGCCCTAGCTATTTTCCCCTCAATGGAGCAACCTTTGGCTACCGTGAGTCCACCCAAACAACACGAGGGTCCAAGCACCAGCTCCAAAGCACCCAAAAGCCTACCACCCCCAGTGATCGAGGGAAAGGGCAAGGGTCCAATCAACCCCATCCCACCTGTCCTACTACTTGCCACCCCAGTCACTGCACCCACCCAAGACTCCTCTACCACGATGCATGCCAGCAATCTTGTGGCCTGGGTGCAGTTCCTGGTCAATAAAGAGGCAACTCAAGGTGCAAGTGAAAGAACCCTTATGATGGGAGCAAACATATAGGTAGTTGCAAATGTGGAATCTAGATGGGACCCCAAAGGCAGAAGAAGATCGAGATGATGACGGCCTCTCAATTAGAGAGAACCCATCAAGTGGTCATATATCAAAGAGAGATCAAGGAGCTAAAGAAGAAGCTCGAGGCCAAGGGAGGAGAAGAAGAGAGGTGGCAAGCAAAACTTGCGGCAGAAACACAAAGCCTCATGAGCCTACAACGCAATTTTGATGAGTTGATGGCACTATACAAAGACCTGCAAAAGGAAAATGAAAAGATTCGAGATGCCGTGGAGTAGCTAGTAGCAGTAGAAGAAGAGAGAAGTTGACCTCACCAAAAGCATATAGAATATCTAGAACAAAGGATAAACTCGGAGCTTGGAGAGCAACAATTCTTGGAAAGAGAAATCGAGGAACATGAGAGGAGGCTAAGGGCATTGGCCTATAGGCACAATGAAAGCCTAGAAGAAATGAAGAAAAAAGAAGATGAATGGGTGGACATGAGCGAAGAAAAAGTGAGTGATTTAGTGCACCGGCTGGCCCTTGCAAAAGGCAGCAAGGTGTTAGCAAAGAGCAAGGGGGCAGAGGCCGCACAAGTGACTTTTGGGGAAGGCCAACAACGTGCCTTCCTCCACACTCTCTTGGACGCCACACAATCTAAGGAGGAGGAGGCCATTGAGTCATTAAAGAAAAAGCTAGAGATCACCCACATGGCTCTAAGGCATGGGCTATATGTCCAACCGCAAATTGCAAGGCCCAAAGTGTTCAAAGATGAAAGAGAGAGACAGGGAATACTCCATATCCATGAGCCTTCAGGCTTTCATTGTGTTTTCTTCATTATTCAAGAACTAACTGAGAAGCACACAATACAGTGTAAAAGTAAACTAGACTAGGTGTAGACCTAACTGACTAACTCTAGTCAGGTCACTGACTAACACATACCCGACTTATTCAATGTAATCACATGGAGACAGCTGTACACACACACTAGTTGTCACATATGTCGGTCACTCATAAAGACGAACTGAAGTGAGCTTGACTTCTAACACTCCCCCTCAAGCTCAAAACAAAACTCAAATCATCTGCATCACTCCAAGTAGCTGTCTAAAGTGAATGAACTTATCTTTACCAAGTGATTTAGTAAAGATGTCTACTACCTGGTCTTCAGTCTTCACATGCTCCAAGTCAATCTGATCTACTAAAACCATTTCCCTGATGAAATGGTGGGGAACCTCAATGTGTTTCAATCTTGCATGATAAACAGGATTGCTTGCTAACATGACACTGCTTAAATTGTCACAGTACAGCCTTACTTTGCTGTCCAAGTGTACTCCCAAGTCATTCAACAACTTCTGTAACCACATAGCTTCACAGGCCGCTAAGGCCGCACCACGATACTCTACTTCCATACTGGACAGTGCAACTGTAGGCTGTTTCTTACTCTGCCACAACTGATCATGCTTCTACCCAATCCAAATGCATAGCCGCTGGTTGACCTCCTGTCATTAGTGCAACCAGCCCAGTCAACATCAGTATACCCCATCAAGTCAAGGGGTTTCCCATATGCATAAAACAGCCCATGATCTGTGGTACTCTTTACATATCTCAGAATTCTCCTGACTACATCCAAGTGTGGTTTGCGAGGCTTCTGCATGAACTGACTGATCAGCCCCATAGCATAACTCAAGTCAGGTCTAGTGATCGTGAGATAGATCAAGTTGCCTACCATCTGTCTGTACATGGTAACATTCTCAATCTCTGTCCCAACATCAATCTGCAGGTTGACATTCTGCTCTAAAGGCGTATCCATAGGCTTGCAATCAGCCATACCATATTTCTGTAACATGTCCTGAGCATACTGCTTCTGTAGCAGCCATATGCCTTGAGGTGTAGAGACAACCTCAATCCCCAAAAAATATTTCAGCTCTCCTAGGTCCTTGACCTTAAACTCAGCCTATAAACATGTCTTTACTTCAGCAATCCCGCTTTCATAATCTACTGTAATGATCAAGTCATCAACATAGACAACTAGGAATACATAGCCACGATTTGTCTTCTTCACAAACAAACTATGATCAGCATCACCCAATCGGAAACCATGTTGCTGCAAATAACTGATGATGCAAGCATTCCATGCTCTGGATGCCTGTTTCAGCCCATATAATGCCTTTTTCAGCCGACATACATCTGCTGGAAATTCTGGATGCACATAGCCTTCATGCTGTTCCATGTAAACTTCTTCTTGTAACTCTCCATTCAGAAAGGCATTCTTTACGTCCATCTGCCATAGTTTCCAGCCTCTAGCTGCTGCCAAAGCAATCACAGTTCTAACTGTAGCCATCTTTGCTACATGGCTAAAAGTCTCCTCATAATCAATATCATACTGCTGCGCATACCCTTTTGCAACTAGCCTCGCCTTGTATCTTTCCAATGATCCATCTGATTTACATTTTTACCTTATACACCCACTTGCAACCAATAGGTGTTTTGCCCTCAGGCAACTGTACCAAATCCCATGTGCCATTTTCAGCCAAAGCTGAATATTCCTCATCCAAAGCAGCACGCCAATCCTTATCTGCAACTACCTCATCAAACTTACTTGGTTCTCTAAAACCTGTTACTTTTGTCATATAAGCATAATGACGGGCTGAATATCCAGTGTAAGTGTATCTATCAATAGGTCGTCTGACCCTCTCTGATCTCCTGAGCTGTGGCTCACTGTGAGCTTGCCTCTCATGAGGCGGCACATAACGACTCTGCCTAGCACCTGGTGTCATAACAGACAGAATCCCCAATTCACTGTCTAAGCTGTCACTGCTAGATGAGTCATAACCTGCAGTGAGTAGACCTGTTACATCTTCAAAAACCTTTTCTTTTCCCTTATCTGTTCTCCCCCTCACTAACATATCCATGTCAGTGGATGCAGTAGTGTGACTACACAATCGTCCTATCCAAGGACTCACTGTAGATGATACATCACCTATTTGACCACTCATGGAAGTACTCTCTGCAGGAGTATTTTCAGCACGACTCATACTGGGTGAGCCATCAGTACCAGAATGCTAACTCATCAAATACCACATCTCTGCTTATGACTGTCTCATGTGTAGAAGGTACATAACACTTATAAGCTTTCCATTCCTGTGCATATCCCACAAACACACTCTTCACTGCCTTAGGGTCCAGTTTCTTCCTCTTCTCATCTGATATATGCACATATGCAATGCTGCCAAATACCTTCAAGTGCGAAATATCAGGTTTATGACTATACAGCCTCTCATATGGAGTGACATCATGAATCCCTGCTGTAGGGGTTTGATTTAGCACATAGACAGCAGTCATCATCACTGCTTCAGCCCAATAACCATTTGGCAGACATTTCTCATTCAGCATAGCTCTAGCTGATTCCATCAGGACCCTGTTTTTCCTCTCTGCAACACCATTTTGCTGCGGTGTATAGCTACATGTGAGCTGTCTTCTAATCCCATATTTAGCAAGATACCTGTTAAAGTAATTAGAGACATATTCACCTCCTCCATTTGATCTCAAACAGGATATGTAGCAGCCCACCTCATTTTTTGCATGCGTCTTGAAGTCTTTGAATGCATCAAACACATCATCTTTATGCTTCAAAATATAAAGCCAAGTGTACCTGCTGAAATCATCAATAAATGATACATAATACCGTGCACCTCCAAAAGAAGCATTATGTGAAGGACCCCAGACATCAGAGTGCACCAACTGTAAAGGCCTAGTGCTGTTTTTTACATGTCTCATGAAAGGAAACTGTGCCTGCTTCCCAAACTAACATGCAGGGCATACATGACCAAAGTCATTATACTTGAATTTGGGTAATCCAAGTACTACTTCCTTCTGCTGCATAGATTTCAGCTTTTGTACATTGACATGTCCAATCCGCTTGTGCAAATCTCTACATCCCGAATGGCACTCTCATCATGAGCAAACATGGCTGCCTTAAGTCCCGGAATGGTCGCATCCAATGTAAACATCCTGCCATCCCTTCTGCCCTTGGCAATTAACTTGCAGCCATTTCCATACTCCTCAATGAAACATCCATCTTTGTTAAATCTCACTTGCAGATTCTGTTCTGTCATTTGACCCACAGACAAAAGATTCTTTGTTATGGTTGGTACATGTAATACATCATGCAGGCCTTTCTTCTTGCCATCAGGCATCATGAGAGGAACAATCCCTTTATGCTTTATGTCATGTTGGGTGTCATCCCCAGTACATACATGACCATGTGTACCTGTAACCATCTCATCAAACCACTCTCCATGCGGTGTCATGTGGTTTGACGCTCCAGAGTCAATGTACCATCTATCATCTCTATTATGTCTCGATGCATTTTTGGATATATGCTGCATGGCAAAGAGTCTATCAACTTGCTCATCATGAGCACCACTGGAAGATGCATAGTGCCCATGCTGTCTGCCCTTTGCCTTCATATCTCCTTGCTTCTTGTAGCAATCCTTTGCAATGTGCCCATACCTGCCACAATAATGGCAATCCTTGTCCCTGTTGGACTGATCAGATGACTGCCATGAACCAGATCCACCACCTCTACCATGGGGTGATCTCCCCCTGCCTCTAAACCTGCCAGATCCACGCTGGCCTTGTGTATTTGCACCATGCCAATTACCCTGCTGCTGCTGTTGTCCATAAGCATTACGAGTGTCACCACGACCTCTAAATCCTCTGCCACGCTGGCTAGAGTATAACACAGTGTCTCTATTTTGAGATGCATTGGAACTTGTATTCAAACTAAGTTTGACCTCTTCATGCAGCAACAAAGCAACTAGCTCTTCCCAGGTAGGAGGCTCTTCTCTAACAGAAATAGATGTGTCAAAAGCTTTGTACTCTTTCCCTAATCCATTCAAGGCAACAGCAATCATATCGTCTTTTGATACACTTGAGCCAATGGTAGCAAGTTGATCAGCTATGGTCTTAATCTCTATGGTATACACCTAGATGCTCCTGCCATTCCTAGACATGTTGTTGAACTGCTGTTTCAACAGGATCTTTCGTGCATGTGTCATGGTTTCATAATTTTTCATCAGTATGTCCCAAGCATCCTTCGGAGTCTCACATCGAGTGATTTGAATTACCATAGCATCAGATATACATAGAGAAAACCAATGCAGCACCTTGCATGCTCTCTCATTCCATAGCCTATGAGCTCTTTTCTGTTCATTAGTTGGATTCGTTGCAGGCAACTCAGGAGTAGCCTCATCTCCTGTACATAGATCCCAATAACCCCTGCCAACTAGAAAGTTCTTCATTCTGAATTTCCATAATGCAAAGTTCTTGTTGTCTAACTTCTCTCCAACTATCTGAGTGATATTATCAGTCCCATGTGCATTAGCCATGATGCAATAGACTGTTTGTCAGATGTTTAACTACTTGCAAACCAATAAGTATGACTGACCAAGTTCAGTCCACAATAGTTTATGACAGTTTTCTGCAACTAATTGCAGTAAAAAACCAGGGTATTTCAGCCCACTGATAACCCAAAACAGTCCCAAAACAAATGGTCTAGCCCGTAGGTAAAATAATCAATACATATGCTATGTATTTGCTTCAATTTAAACTCCTGCAACCTCACTGCCAGGGACCAAAGATACAGTCTGAAAACTGTAGACTGTGTGTAACCAGTAGCAATTTCAAGGCCAAACTCAATGTGTATACATCTCATACATGTCCAAAAAACTCCAGAGTATCTGCTAGTACATGTGGCAGTCCAAACATAACCATTCGAGCACAAAGTAGTGCATATCTACAAGTGACATAAATCTGCTCACAAATTACAAACAACCAATACTTTGGTAACCAAGATGTATTTCAGCTCCAAAAATCTTCAAGACATGTCATACATTCACTTTGAAGTGATAGGTTCAATACATGAGCATTTGGGTAGGCATAGACAACCTGTCCTCATTGATCGCTGTCAAGGAATACATGACTGTTCATAACCAGCCCAAGCACTATCAAGGCAATTATTTCAGGTCCAGATTTAAGTATTCAGCAGCATCCAATGCTTTCCACAATCCTCCATACATTCAACATGCATATGTCAGTTCATATAGGTGATAGAAGCTCCAAAGTGACATGTATTGCTTCAGCAAGATACAATGCTTGCTATTCACTGTGTATGACAGTTTCCAGCCATTAAAATATTTCCAGATCTGAATATTTTAGTCATAAAAAATGAGCTCCAACACATGAGAACATATACATACGGCCTCCAAGCAAATGTCTACGCCTTGTTGATGCTTTTGGGCATAAACAAGAGCTTCTTTAGCTCAATGATAATCAAATGCAAGCTATCCTTTCACTTTCCCAATAATTCAATACTGTTTCACAAATTTGTGTACTCTGTTCCTAGCTCATAATAGAGCTCCAACACAAGCAATGGCTTCCCGTAGTCTTCAAGTACCTTCAGAAGGTGTAGACAAGCTCCATATCACTTAGTAAATGATGTAATTGATAGTTTGCAGAGATCTGTGATCAACAATCCAGCAGGCGCAGTCACGCTGATTTCCAGATCTGGTTTGACAGCTGGTCCTCCTCATCATGAGGCTCAATGAGCACTTACATATGCTCAAAGATGCCCACCAAGGCTCCCAGAAAGGCCTCAACCACTGTGATAAAGCATAGAGTCCAAATGAGCAAATGCATACCTTGACAGAGTAATGGCAGCTTGTTTTATTTTCAAAAAACCTTGTTCTTTAGCTTCTTCAAGTCTTCTTGACTCCCTCCTACTCCAAGAAGTCCACCAAGTCCTGCTCTGATACCATGTTCAAAGATGGGAGAGAGAGACAGGGAATACTCCATATCCATGAGCCTTCAGGATCTCATTGTGTTTTCTTCATTATTTAAGAACTAACTGAGAAGCACACAATACAGCGTAAAAGTAAACTAGACTAGGTGTAGACCTAACTGACTAACTCTAGTCAGGTCACTAACTAACACATACCCGACTTATTCAATGTAATCACATGGAGACAGCTGTACACACACACTAGCTATCACAGATGTCGGTCACTCATAAAGACGAACTGAAGTGAGCTTGACTTCTAACACAAAGAAGGAGAGCCACCAAAGCATAGAAGAGAAGAGAGGTAAAGGTCGACTAAAGACACATGGCCAAGTTTTGAAAGGGGGCAGTAAGTCACGGCTCCTTAGTGGGGGGTTTTTAAGAGAAGACCCTACTTCGCAAGAATGCTACCCCCCACCACTCTTTTTGACCTCAATGCCGACAAAGATATCTCTGTAATGGCTAGATGAATGTGTGGAAAAACAAAAAAAGTGCACATAGGTCACAATCACTATAGTTAGGGGTCCTCAAGTTAGAAGCATCTGGTGGCTTTGGTTGGCTGCCTCCATCCCTAACCCCCTAGCCCATTTTGATTCCCCACTTTATGCTTAGGGCACCTAAAGGGCTGGATTTCTAGACCTATCTCCCTAAGCCGTGTACCACACTTACAATGATGCATGAACTAGGTCCTCAAGTGTGGGACAATACCCATTTGACCCAACTCCTAGTTCCATTAGCATGAGAACAATGCACCACACTGTAAGGTAGACACACCCCGAGATAATGCACCTTCTTTTATTTTCAAGTAAATACAAATGCTGCAACCCACCAACTTCGGAGGCCCCATTATCCACTCAATTCACCCTTGGCCCCCATCACCTCAACCGATTGATCAATTTCTTTCCAAGACCAAACCTCCCCACAAAACCACATCATCATTGACTTAGATGACTGTTGTTGCATAACATGTCCCCATACAGCCAAAATGAATCAGAGGAAGACCATGGAAGCCCAAGTCAAAAAGTGAATGAAGAATGTCATTTTTCTAGGGCAAGAAAAGTGTAGGAGATGGCGACCACAAAAAAAATGTGAGGGAGCTCTGAATATTTTGGTGAGGTCCTGTCAAGGATGAGGGAGGTCCTGTCAAGGATGAAGGATGCTCTCTCAAGGATGAAGGAAAGTACCGAATATTCTAGCAAGGCTTTCTCAAGGATGAGGGAGAACCTCCGAGGGCTCTTAGAAGGAAAGCACGAGGCACAATGTAATTCATTTTATAAGACGTGCCAAGTTTCCTCCTGTGCAAGTGGTAAAGTATAAATGGAAACATAGGTGAAGGGATAAGGAAACTTGAAGAGAATAGAGAAAATCCATGTTAAGCTTGCGTTGTAGCAACCTCGGAGGGTGAGCGGTGGGATTCTTTCAACACCATCGTCAATTTCAAAGACTGATTTGCCCTCCTGCCAATCTCCAAAGGGGATTCGTCCAACACCATCTTAAATTTCAAAAGACAGATCTGCCCACTTGCCATTCTCCAAGAGGGATCCGTCCAACACCATTTGCAATTCCAAAGGACCGATCCACCCACTGTCAATGTCAACAAGGAGGGAGGAACCAATGCCAACACCATCTTCAATTTCAAGGGCCGATCCATCCAACACCATCCCTTGCAAAGGCTTGTATACAAACTCAAAAAGCCATTTGGCTACACCCATCCCACCTTCCACCTACTACCCATTAGTACCATGGGACTGGCACTCGACTAGGAGGGGGTAATGTTAACCTTAGCAGAAGAAAAAGTGAAAAAGTGTAAGTTGGGAGTTGAAAGAGGCAGCCTAGAAGGAAATCAGACACAATGAAAGAAATAGGAAGGGAAACAGTTGAAAGTGCAAGGGCGGTCTCAAAAGCTAAGTCAAAGGCAAAAGTGCATTTGTAAATGCAAGGCACCCTTGAAACTTTTGTAAAAGAGCACCAGGCTCCCTATTGAGCAAATTGTAAGGGTAGATGGGTGGTAGAAAAGAAGTTAAGAAGATATGAGGACAATGGGAAAGAGGGCCTACGACCGGCTATGTAAAAAAGGGGATGACTGCCCAAAAGGAATTAGGGTTTTGTATATAAATACAAAAAGTGAATGAGAAGCTCATTCTTTGGTGTGTAGCAAAGTGGACTCATCTGCTTCTCTTCTTCCCTTCTCCTTTTTGCTTACTTGTGTGTGCTTGAGAGAGGGAGTGTGAGAGTGTGAGGGACATGTGAGGGCGAGGGATCTTGGAGGTGAAGCTCTCCATCATCTCCTCTCTTCTTCTCTTCTCTTCTCTTTTTGCATGTGCAGCTATGAAGGATGGAGCTTGGAGGTGGAGGCTTAAGGATGCTTGAGCTTGCATCTCGAATTATGGAGCTACTAGTGTGCTTGAGGGAGGAGGCATCTCATTTGGGCATTGAGGTAAGCTCACCACACCCCGGTAGGAGATCCAAAGGTGCATCAACTAGGTGAGAGATAGCCATAGGTGTTCACTTAAAACACTTGAACAATATGCAGTCTGTGAATCTTGGTGGTTGAGCCTCTACAATCCTCTTTGGGAATATTTATCTATAATAATTCTAGCATTGGGCGTGGATGGATTTGAAAGTGAGCCACATGACATTAAAAAACCTTGAAGTGGTGCATAAGAGTCTCCTCACATTTAAGGAAATGGTGCCAAGCATACAAGAAAGTCAACATGAGGACAAGGGGATATGAATATACATTTTATAAAAATTCAAAGTTGTGAGTTACTTGGAGCCAAGATCTTTGAAAATGAAAGGAGAAGGTGGGACCAAGCTTGGATACATATGCCTTTGAGTATTTTAAGAAATACTCCAATAACTGTCTCATGTGGTGTATACATCAATTTTTCTTTTTCTTCTATCTTATATTTTCCTCATTTTATGCAACTTACCTTGCCTAGCCTATTCACTATGATATTCTCCCTTTTACTATTTGGAGCTTCATAAATGGTGCATGCATGGAAAAAGATTTGGCTACCAAAAGAAAAATATATAATAATATATTGGTGCACTAAAGGATTCGTAATAAAGGCTACATCCACAATGGTGGAGATTTGAGACTCTTCTCAATTATTATTCAAAGCCTTTTTTTCCCTGGATCTCTCTTCAGAGCAAGCTTTATATCCTTTTGGAGGATATAAAGCTTTATATCTTTTTGGAGGATGGAACATATTGTAAGAAGTGTATGTACCTTTTCATATTCTCTCTACTCAAAACCTTATAAAACTATCCATTCCATATTGTAAAGCATCACATTATACTAGTAATGCATATGCATAACTCTTCCTCACATTTTCCAACCTTTGTAGTTTACCTTTCCTTTTCTTATTAGTTTGGGAAGCTTGACTATGAAGACTCATGCACACAAGACAATAAAATCTATTATGCACTGACTTACATCACCTAGTGCATCATCCAATTTTGGACTCTAATAAATCAAGATTATGCTTGATTAATTGGGGTTATTAGATAATATAATCCAGCCAAGTGCCTATAAAAGGAGACCCCTTCAAAGGGGGACACATACTCCACTCTACCACCATTCTCACTATCTCTATTCTCATCCTCTCCTTCACTACTCTCCCATCCCTCTCCACTCCACCACCCCTCTTCCCCACTTCATCACACACACCATCTCCCTCTCCCTCACCCCCCATCCATCTTCCAACTTCATCACCCTCCTTGTCCCCTACTTTATCATGCCCTCACCCTCTCCTACTCTTGTCCTCATCCTCTCTCATTCTCCATCTCTCCATTATCTCCCTTTTTCCCATTTGACTACCCCAAACCCCTATGTACCATTATCCTCTCCAACCCTTCTTCTTTCTCTTCCTATATTGTCACTACCATTATTCCTTCACTTATGTATGCATGTCCCCCAATCATTTTGGGTTGGGATAAATCAGTTGTTGTAACCCTAAATATTATCATTTTTAATAACCATTTACTTCATTATACCATGTCTTGTCCTCTTTTCCTATTTTATATCATCATCTCTCTACTCATGTGTCTAAAAGTGTCTTGGTCCAATTTCAATTTGGCTAGGTGGTATCCCTTTTGCATCCCTTAATGTACAGAGACTGATCCCATTTGTGTAGAGGCTAAAAGTTCTCATTCTCTCCCTTAGTTCCTAATTCCACCATCAGTGAATGCTACAATTTATATAGTTTGGACAATTCTTTAAGCTAGTCTTTGATCATAACGTCACTATAGTAACTTTTCCTCTTCCTCTTGCACCTCTATTTTGGCCACACAAAATCACCTTTGTCAAAGAGATTGATTTAGTTTGGTACGTTGTCTTTTATAGAGGCTAGGTTAATTATAGCTTTGAGCACCACTGTTTTGATTTAATGGAACAAAGGTATTAATTGTATTAACCTTGTCCTTTTTTCTTACATTAAATTATTGTTACCCTTGATCTCTTTTTATGAAGGCTTGGGGTTCTTTCTTGGGTGATCCTTAACCCCAATATCTTTCATTCCTTGATTTTGCTTGGAGACTAAGTGGTTTAGCTCTTATCATAGCATCGTGAAGATCTATGGGATGCATAGGTTTCAATTGAGTATTTAAGGGAGGCCTTAAGCCTTGGCAAAACTTAGCCACCTCTTGAGAAATATCCATAAGTGGAGTATACTTTTTGAGAGTCACAAACTAAGAGTATTATATTTCTAGGGTCAACCCTAAATGGTGAATTTTAAAAAACTCATTTATCCTCATGGTATGATAAGAAGGTAGGAAATACCTTCCATGCACAACTTTCTTTATAAGTTCCCAAGTAGTAGAAGCCTCCAAGATTCCAATGTCTCTACCATTGCTTCCATCAGAGATGCAATTCCCCTTTTAGTTTCAATTTAGCTAACATGGCTTGGTTATGAGTGCTTGTCCCTTCGTCTTGAAAATAATCCTCCATGGATTCAATTTAGACTTCAACATTCATCTCTATATCCTTATTCTTTCCATCAAAATCATAGGGTTTTATTTGTTAAATAAGAGATTTCTTCTCTTGCAGCTCAACAGGATTAACGTTAGCTGGAATATCCTGGTTTACAATGCGCAAGCAACCAATTTAATATACATAATTGAGATTCCATATAAACCTTCTCATGTTCCAATGCAAGAAATATTAAAAGAATTATTGATTTTTCATAAATAGAAATGAAGATATTTAGATTTTTCCAATATCCAAAGATGTTAGATCATCTTAAGGGTTCTAATATGAAGATTCACCCATGGAAATCTGATACATCAATAATGTGATAGTGTGGATATTTGGCAAAAAATTCTAAGAGTCTATTATTGGAAGGAAGCTTTGAATAACCTTCTTTATAATAATTTCTACGATGAGACGGCTTAGAATAGCAACTCTATTAATCAAAATCACTCCAGTTACTTTGTTAATAGAATAATTTAGATGAATCTCTTGTCCTTCTCTAAAAAGAATATGATTAGTGCTAGATTCTTCAACAATAGATATCCTAATAACTTTTAGGTTTTTCATCCACTACTATATCATTTAAATTTGGTATGAATATACGAAAGATGATCAATATTATAAAGTAATACATGCCATTTTGCATATTTAGTTGTCTAATTATCCTAACATATTTTCATTTGACAGACAAAGTTAGCCTCGTTGATTAAATTTTTAAACATTATTTCTTCTCATAAGTTAAGCACAGACATGAATATAAGAAAAAATAGTCATTTTAATAAATAAATAAATATTTAATTATTATTCTATTTATTATTTTCCAATAAATATTTCAATCCATATAATTAAGACTCCATCCAAAGGCCAAAATAAACACACCAAGTCTACCCTTAGCTAGCATCAAGGCCTCCTAGGAGATCCATCTAGACTTGTAGGGGCTAGTCCTAGTACACCCCCAAGGAAATATGGCTAGAGTCCCTTTGGCTCCTTGGTATTGTTAGAATGATGATATGCACTCATATGAACATGTACTTAAGAGAATATTTAGGAAGACAATATCTAGATATTTAAGAGAACTAGATAAGATAGATCTAGAACATATGGAGGATACTTGCAAAAGACGTCATCTCATTCTATGCCTATCATCTTCCTTAAAAAGGAACAATGTTTTGCTAATAGACTTTTAGTGAGAAAATCTATAGGATTCTTGTCAATCAACAAGCTTAATAGACTTTTCCTCTACCACTTTTTTAATGAAGTGACTAGAAGACTTGAATGCACTATGGGAGTAACATTAATACCAAGGTTTTCTAGACGGTTTAACCACAATGCCTCCTTTTGTAAGCCTCAGTGATTGCAACATACTTTGTTGTAGTAGTAGATAAGACTGTGCATTTCTATACCCTAGACATCCAGGAAATAGCACATCCAACAAAAGAAAAGACATACATAGAGGTGGACTTCCTAGTATTTGCATGTCTACATAGTTAGAATTAATGTAACCCATGACTTGGATACCATAGCAAATGTACATATCTATAGTGCCTTTTAGGTGCCTCATGATACCCTTCACAATGTCCCAATGTTGCTAGTTAGGTGTAGCCATATAGTGTTCCACAACTCCCATTATAAATGCTATGTCAAGACAAACGGCTATCATGGCATACATCAAATTGTCCATTGTAGATTCACAAGGGATCTTAGCCATCTTAGAAAATTGCTCATCTAACTAGGGACAATTAGTTTGATTGACCTTCACATGGAAAGGTAAAGGATAGCCAATAGGCTTAATATCCTACATATGAAATTGGTCAAGTACTTTCTATATGTATGCCTACTATGACAGGTAAAGGGGACCCTTAGAGCGATCGTTGTGTGATACCATATCAAGCAATGTGAGTTCTATCCCATGTAGGTGAAATTTGTGCCATCAAGCTTTTCAATATTAAAAATAGCACAATCAGTTGAAAAACTAGCCATAATGATAGTATACCAATGCAAAATCCAAGAGAATGGATTGTTGTATATGACTACAAATCCCCCCCAAAGCTAAGCCAAAACAAGGGAAAAATAGGAGGGACTACCAAAGTATAGAGCTATCCACCAATTGCAAGCAATAGACTACCAAAGTACAATGTTTCCTCTCCAAGACAATACTAAAAACTATAATTACAACAATGTTGAAATAAAGACAACAATATATGTCAATTCAATTGTGGACAAATAACCAAGAAAGAAAGCTCCCACTTCGAAGAATATTGGAATAATAAAATCGGTATATGTAAAAGCAACTAGCAATGAATATGCATACAATTGATAAGTTTGTTATAAACTCAACGTGTCAGTAAACCATACATCCCATGAATATGTGTATTATTTATAAACTACTAATAGAGGTAAGTGTTGGTATCTAAAGCATATAGAATCAAATCATCCCACAAGGGAGAGTTACCACAACCAATAGCACATGAGAGAGCATATACATAAATAAGAGTTTCCCATTTTCTCTAAAGAATTAAGCCTTACTAAGTAAATACAAGTGTCTTTCAATGGAAGAAAATCTAGAATGCAAAGTGAGCAAGCAAAGCTCAAGATATATACATCAAAGTATTTGGGAAGCCCAAGCACATCACATATATATTCAGGAGTATAAGTATCTGATAAAGCTTCAATACTCATAAGTGAGTAAGAATGGAAGCTCAAAGTAATTGACCAAATCCTAAGTACATCAAATGTAGCTCAAGTCAAAGTGTCAAATCATATCATAACTATATCCGGGCTCATACATCAATGCTAAACATCATCATAGCCATGCAATATACCCAAAATACCATGTAGGCACAATGGGTATTTAGCATAAATCTCATTATAGTACACTTACTATCTAAACTATTATGATAGTAATAAACCTTTGCAAAACCGAGCTAATCAAGCTTTAAACAATCCAAGTAATATCCCAAAATACCATGTAGGCACAATGGGTATTCAACATAAAGCTCATTATAGTACACTTACTATCTAAACTATTATGATAGTAATAAACCTCTGCAAAACTCAGCTAATCAAGCTTTAAACAATCCAAATATTATCCCCAAAGCATCAAACATGCATTATGAAATTTACTATTTGGTGTTTAAACTACAATTGTTTTGTTTTGTGTAAAATAGAGAACTGAAAACTAGACAAAATCAACTTTGTGAGTGCTCAAATCTATAGATCTCTATAATTTCTCGGGTCACAAAAATGTTTTCTCACTTACATTGTGTCTACAAAGACTTATAAAAATATCAAATTCCCTCTTTCTCTCATGCATATACTTTGGATTTTAACATTTTCAGAACCATGAGCCAATATCTTGAAGGCCATTGCCTATAAGAACCCCCATATTCTTAATCGGAAAGAAAAGTCATAGGTGAAGAAAGAAGAAAAGTAAAGTAAAGGCCACGTTGAAGACTGAGAGCGCAATGACACTACATGTCGGAAAGAAAGTCATGAATGCTAAGGTAGAAACATATGCTCCAAAGATTGCTGAGAAAGGGAGTGCTAAGGTAGGGGAGTACCCCAATCCAAAGCACCAACTTGTAGCCATTGAAAAGGTCAAGGAGTAGAAGTGAGAGAAGCCCAGGAGCACCTAAAGGATGTTGAGCCCATTTTGGAGGATGAGATCGATGACCTCTTTGGTGTGAGCACGCCAATCTCTCCCACATGACCGAGAGACACATTTGCACCTCAAATCGTGTTGCCTAGATAGAGCTTGAATGCCATAGTCTAGCAAACCAATCAAGGCCATTGGCCAAGAAGCACAAAATTATGAGACAAGCAAGCAGCTAGCAATCTTCTCACAATGCTAGTGACCACCCCTGTAACTTTGAGCCTAGGAGATACGCTTAGGCAGCATCCGAAGCTATGCAAGAGCTAAAGCAATGGGTGGAAGGAACGATGGAGCAAGTTGCCACTGACTTGCAAGACCACGACATGGAAACCCAAATACTGTGCCGGATGTTGCACTCATTACCCAAGTCTTTGCATGTTAATGCTTTCTAGGAAGGCACTGAAATGCATGCAGTCTTACCGGTCCTAGCTCTAGGTGATACCATGAGGAAAGGGATTGTGGGGTAACCCGCTTGTCGAGGATGCTAGGTTCAATTTCACACTGGCTAACAGAATGATAGTGAAGCCATCTGGAGTGCTGAGAAATTGGCCATTAAAGATCGCAGGAGTCTAGTTATCTGTGGACTTTATAGTCATGAAAGGAGTGGACTATGATATCATGTTAGGCGAACCCTGGATGCACAATGTACGAGTCATAGAAGACTGGGGTAACAGTCTGAACTTCCTAGGCAATCAAACAAAAGTGGTAAGAGTGGAGATGGATACTTGGAAGACTACACCAATCAACCTAGACACCATCTCAGCTATGCTCAAGGGCAATGCTTAGATCAAGAAATCTTACGGGCCACTAAATAAGTATATCCCTTGCCCTAAGGATGAGCGAGATTGGATGCATGTGCTAGCCACAATCAATCTACCATTCTTAGATAACGAGGAATATGAGCAAGCCGCTAAGGCAGTCAGTATGCCTAGAGACATGCCCTTATTGCCAATTTGCATGATGGCTAGGAGCTCGCATGGGAGACCTGCCTCTATCACATTTCATGTCTCAAACAACAAATAAGACCTCCATGAGATCTTGAAGCACTTAGCAGACAAACTAGCTAGTAACCCAACCACAAATCTTAAACCACTCAAGGATCTCTTGGATAAACCCAAGTGGTAATGGACCAAGGTGCACGACCTAAAATTGATGTACAAGTGAACCATAGCCACTGCCGACAAGGAACTGCACATAGGCAATGACAAGCAAGTGGATTAGGATGATTCTAATGATGAGTACAAAGACTGTTATTCCTCCAATGACGAGAGTGAAGAAGAGATCGACACAATAGAGTACGACAATGAGGGGCATAAGATTGAATAAATACATGTAGACTCCAAACCGTAGAAAAAGAGCATCTTCAAAATTGAGAAAAGAGTCATGCATATGGGATGTGATCGCGCCTGGTTGGAGCACATAGGGGCAATTGATTATGACAAAGTAGGTCTAGCCCAACCAAGTATCGCACCAGTACTCAAAACGGAATCACCATCGAAGCTACGACCTCTTGGAGAAACTCCCTCTTCTAGCAAAGATAGAGAGTTTGATTCCGAGTCAGAAGTTGGCTCAGATAGTGATCTTGAGATACCCCAACCATCTAAGACCAAACACACCAGAGAGACCTACTAGCCCACCTAAGCACCAAAGGTTGAGGGAGGAAAAAACAAAATAGACTAGGGATTTGCAATTTGAGGAGAAAAGAAAGCCGCACAACCTGCCGAAACAATTCGTGAGATTTGAGAAAGGCAAGAGGGTAGTGGTCTTGTTAGGAGCGAAAAAACGAGGGCAAGCGAGCAAGCCTATAAAAAGACCCACCAAAGTCAAGGAGGTCAATCTAGCTGAGGAAGGGGAGATGCCCTGACCTATTTTTATGGCAGACAACTTAACCATGGAAGAGGAGGCAACTCTTATTGCTATCTTACAAGAGTACATAGATGTATTCACTTGGTCCCTTAATGAGCTAAAGGAGGTAGATCCGAGTGTAGTGACTCAATACATCCCGATGACACTCGATGCAATTACGGTCAAGCAACGACCATATCCAATCAAACTTAAACACGTTCATGCTGTCAAGGAGGAAATTGATAAGCTACTGAGAGCAGGATTCATTTATGAAATTGAGCACAGAGACTGGGTGTGACCCATAGTGATCGTGATGAAGAAGAATGGAAAAATCAGAGAGTGTGTCAATTATAAGAAATTCAACATTGCCATGAAGAGAGACAATTATCCACTGCCCTACACTGAGTATATGCTCGAGAGGGTGGCTAGTAAAGAGGCCTATAGTTTCCTGGACAGCTTCTCCAAATACAATCAAGTGCAGGTGCATCCGGATAATAGGCACAAGACCTTGTTTGCTACCGAGTGGGGCATCTTTGCCTATGTAGTCATGCCCTTTGGGTTGACGAATGCACCAGCCACATTTCAAAGACTCATGTGTGTCATTTTCAAAGACATGCTTAGGCAAGAGTTAGAGATATTCATCAATGATCTATGTGTCCACTCCAATTGAAAGGCACACCTAGGCAAGCTTCGAGTAGTCTTTGAAAGATGCAGACTGCATCGTCTCTCGTTGAATCCCTTGAAATTCTAGTTTTCTGGGTGAAGTGCGAATGCATCCTAGGGTAGGTGGTGTCAAAGAATGGCATTGCCATTGACTTCTTAAAAGTTAGGGCTATCATCGATCTTCCACACCAATCGACTACAAGGGAGTTCAGTGCTTCCTCCGTCATACAGGGTACCATCAAGATTTGTGTTGAACTATACATTAATCACTAGGCCCTTATACAAATCACTGGTAATATTTGAATGAACCAAGAAATGCCAATATGCATATGAAGAGTTGAAGAAGGCTCTAATCATAGCACCAATCTTATGAGCCCCAAACTAGACCATAACCTTCCACATTCACATTGATGCCTTGAAGTATGCCGTGGGGGCTATATTGTGCCAGCCAAGAGAACACAATTTAGACTATCTAGTGAGCTCTACTAGTACACAACTCACGAATACCACGATGAACTACTCCACCATGGAGAGGGAGGGGTTAGCCATGGTGTTTGTTGTGAAGAAATTTTGGCATTATCTTTTGGCCACACTTTTTGTCTTCTTTGTTGACCATCAAGCCTTGCTTTATCTTATTAACAAACCCTGCACTACGGGACGCATTACTCGATGGTTGCTTCTTCTTCTTGAGTTTGACTTCTCTATGGTTGTACGCAAAGGGAAGTAGCACTACATGGCCAACCACATGTCTCGCATAACCATAGGAGAAGCCACTAGACAAGGCATCACAGACGACTTGCTGGACGCGCACCTATTCAACCTATCCAGCGAAAGCGACTTATTTAGTGCAACTCATCGTTAAAAGACAACCCTATTAGTTGATAATGGGAAAACTCTATAGGTTAGGGCATAATGGCTTCCTGTATAGATGTGTATGTGAACACGAGATTGCGTGACACACTTGCAGAAGCACACGACAGAATTGCAAGAAGGCACTTCAATGGAGACACGACTGCCTGCAAGGTGCTATAGTCTCAACTGTGGTGGGCTACTCTTTTTTGAGATGTAGCATGATTTGTAAAGCACTGTGAGGAGTGCCAACAGACCAAGGTACCCATTCACAAGGACAGAATGGAGCTAAGCCCAATCATTGCAAGACAACCATTGAAGAAATGGAAAATTGACTTCATTGGGCTGATTAGTCCTACGACACTAGTACTCATAGGCCAAGTACATCATCATTGCTATAGACTATCTCACCAAGTGGGAAGAGGTGTGAGCCACGAGGAAAAGTGATGCTAGAACCACTGTTAAGTTCCTTTGGGAGCAAGAGATCTCACGATTTTGTTGCCCCATTGAACTAGTTAGTGTTCAAGGCACACACTTCATTAATGAAGTGATCGCTCACCTCTTGTTGACCTTTCTAATCATCCATCAAAAATCCTCACCCTACTACCCTCAAGTGAATGGATAGACTGAGTCTACTAATAAGATCTTAGTGAATGTCCTGACCAAAGTGGTCTTTGCTGCCTCATGCACTGACTGGGACAAAAAATTGATGGCATCCTAATGGGCCTACCGAATAGCCTTTAAAACAGTGGTAGGACAGACTCCCTTCAAGTTAACCTACAGGATCGAAGCCATTCTATGTGTAGAGTTCCTTGTCTTGAGCTTGAGAATAGCCACCCAAGAGAGATGGAACGGAAGGAGGCATGGATTGACCGCTTGATTGAGCTAGAACACTTATCAGAGACTCAAATTCTAGCCATCCATGTGCTGATTTTCAAAAAGGCATGTCGCAAGAGTTGGTTTGACAAGCACGTCAAGCAACAAGAATTCGAACAGGGCGACTTAGTATTATTGTACTCACTAAAAGGCTAGAAACAAAAGATGAAGTTCAGGGGATTAGGACATTTTTGAGTATGCACTATTAGCTAGAACCAAAAATGTGGAGCTTGAGACCCTCGACGGAGAAGGCATAGGCTTCTTCAATGGTAGTCGATTAAAGAAGTACTACCCTCCCACACATCCATTACACAAGCCTCCCATGCTAGAGTCCCTTATGAGAGTCTGAGTTGCCACCATAGCAAAAATTGAGGAGGAAGATGAAGGGGCAGTAGTGTCCACTTACCTCCGCAAAATGGTCACTGCCCAATAGACACATACCTTTGATGTGTTGATCGATAAGGGAGCTGGTTGCAATATCTTAACTCACGATCATTAGGCTCAAATTCCCCACCCACAACTACAACCTACCAACACCAAACTTTGCCCATTTGGGGGTTGATCATATGACTTCTAAGAAGGTGCAAAGTAGCAGCCTCTATCGAGTCTAAAAGCATATCCATAATCTTTTACATGTTGCTGAACACAAAAGATGTTGGTCAAGAATCACAGTTAGGATGCTCATTTAAAAAACAAGCACATTGTAGTGTCGACTACGAGTCATAGCATATTCACCTTGCTATTGGCAGTGTACCAATAGTCATGACTTTCAGCAAGGGTAATGCAGCTCCATCAAAGCTTGCAAGGCCACTGGTAGAGGAACCCACCACCAAGTCTAAGGAGGGGGGTTGAGACTTGTCACAACCCGCCTTGCCACACCGTCATCATGCCACTGAGATCAAAGCTAAGGCCCCTAAACCACAGTTCAAGTGGGTGCCTAAACATCAAGGACTGCCATCTACGAGCATGCAATCACAACCTTGCAAGTCTAGGAACACATACTCGAGACCGAGAAGGTAAAGAAGAAACTATAGGCACCGATGAATGGTCAAGTCATGATGGGTCCCTAAGACCTTATTACAAGCGCAAGGCTATTACGAGGGCGACGCCTGCATATGGGTGCCTAAAGCTAAGTTGGCTAGCAACACTATTCAAATGCCACCCTTAAACCTGACTATACAAAGCCGCATGATAGATCAAACACTAAGGTTGCAAAAAGCTCAAGCTGGAACCCCATCGAGCCCAACATTGTCGACCCAAAACCTCAATGAGTCTATCGATTGAAACCATAGCTTGATGACTCCAAATAGACTCAACCTAGCACTGTTAATGCTACTCAAGCCTCACAAACATCTGGTAGCACAACTTCAGAATCCCAAACCAAGCCTAGTGCACTAGGCCAAACCACACACTTTGGAGCAACCGCAATTGCAGATGTCAGCCCCACTAAGCTATCAAGTCCAGTCAAACTCCAACCTCTAGTAGGCCTTAAACCTTCTTACGAATGACATTGGATTCTTACCTTGGCCACAGATTTAGCTGAAAATACAGGGGATGACTTAGTTGGTCACCTTCAACGTTTGGATGCCACATTTACCACACTTGCTAAAATCTATGATCGATTAGACCTAGGTTTGTTAGACAAGCTGTTAGCAATTGAGGTACGCACGCTGCCTTACTCATGGGAAGAATTAGAATTTGTATTCATCAAGGCTCCCTAGGTAGGTGAGAAACTCATAGACACCAAGATTACTTGCAAACAAGCATGCAAGCAATGCCTCATTACATCTTATGCCACGGGCATGGTCCTTGACACTGACCAAGAATTTGCGAAGGTGAAATTGTTGGCTACTAATGACTCCTCTTTCTTGTGCCAATGGTATGCTCTTAGACTCCAATGGGAGCAATAAGGCTACTAAATTATGACCAATGCTGAGCAAATATTTGCAATCAAGACCTTGGAATACGACCCAACTTATGTAGGCCCAACCTCCTATAGAGTGTTGACAACCATCTACAACTGGCCCCTCGAAGAGCACATCATAACTCACCCCTACTCAGATCGCATATTGATTGAGGAGGAGGTACACATTGCCAGCCGAATGGACTATGGTGATTTCCTCACGGACCATTATGCTCAAATGGAGTACAACCCAAACTTCTATGATTAGCTCATGCGAAGATGGAACATAGTGAGCATGCGCTAAATGGTCTCCACCCTTCAACCTCTAATTCTAGGAAGGATTCTTCTCATCTCTAAGGGGGGAGGTTATGAATGATAAAAGTTGTGAACATAAAACCTCAATTAATGTTCAAAAATGGAAAAGAATGCATAAAAATCAACTCATGATTGAGGAAATGTGTTAGAAACTTTTGTGAAATGCATGGACTGCTTTACAAAAAATTCTCTTTCTATATTCAAGCATTTCAATTTTCATAAGCATTTCCTCTATCCCCTATGTGTCTTCCCACAAAAATTATATGAAGAATACTAATGGTGGGCTATGGCTTCATGACAGGCATCTACAATGGCAGGATAGGAGAAAACTAGCAAGCTTCCATTCTCGGAGGAAAAGCAAGCAAAGTACGGTCTCTCAGTGTGGAGACAAGGGCCTACAGCTAAGCCCGACATGTAAACCCAACCCGCTGGAAAGGTGGGCTCCTGAAAAACGTGGCGGGTCATGTAGCACATGGATGGGGCCCGTGATTTTCACCGAGGCAAGTCGCATGGGCCAGGGTAATCATAACAAGGGTAATCATGACAACGGAATGGGATACGACAAATTCAATGGATAAAATCATACCTAAGGAGCTAATCTTACATCAATGGGTTTGAGTATGTTTAAAAGATACATCAAATAGTTTGAATTTATCTAGAAGGTCAAATTTTCAAAATCTCCTAATGCATGTTACTATTCCTATAAGTATGGAAAATTTGCTAGATGTTGTCTTTAAACATGCATAAGAATGATGAGAACAAAAACAAAATAGGATGTGAAAGAGAAGAGAGTGGACATTGGAAAAGAGTACATCCTAGCCTCAATCTTGCATAATTCAAACATGTCCAAAGCATTTAAGACATCAAATAGTTCAAATAAAGTTCTAATTGGTGCTGATACTAACAAACAAAAAATGTTAATTAGCAAGATGTATAATAGAAGTAACCTAGCAACCAAAATAAGAAATAGAAATTGGATATGTTGCAACATATCGAAAACCTTCCACATAACAAAAGGAATTAATCAATTTTTTTTTAAAACTAATGCAATGCCTTGGTGGTTGCTATTAATAAGGATTCCATGAATACTATATTTGGGGTGTATTCGGAGTTTGTTGAATTGTTAGCCTCCAACATTAATCAACTATATTTCTCATGGAAAGACCTTGAAGACTAGCTCCTTAAGTATGATTTTATGCACATTAATCCTAGACCCAAGCCCCACCATATCCATTGAATTTGTCATATCCGCTTCCATTGTCATGATTACCCTGCCCCATGCAACGTGCCTCGGTGAAAATTGCAGGCCCCATTCACGTGCTATGTGACCCATCACATTTTTCGACATCCGACAGCCCACCTTTCCGACGGGTTGGGTTTACATGTTGGGATGGGTTTACTTTTGTGGATGGGTTTACTTTGGCAAAAAAGGAGCGGCCCGCATCGTCTCCGTGATCCATGGTCGCCCTCAACCATCGATCCCGACTCTCCCCACCCTGTGGCACATAGTGCTGGGGGGGGAGGGGAGAACGTGTACTAACTATGTAGCCTTTTCTTTTCACCCCCCTAATTTATTTTATGTTCCGTACCTATTATTTGATTGCCCCCTTCAAGGGCTACTATTCCATGTGCTCGAGCCTATGACATCGGCACTACCCACTCACGCACATACCCTCACAAGCTACAAACCGCTACACTCATGCAACCGTGCTAGCTATTCGCCCCCGGAGCCTACTATGTACTTGCCAACACTGCATTTATTGGCACAAGAGGTACTCCCACCCATGCATGTTTTCCAACACCCATTGCCGAAACATCCAATCTTCATGGGACTTGGCAAGAAAAGTCACCCTTCATTGTAACCAAAATCAAGTAAAGCCCCATCATCATACCAATGTTGGCTCCCTTTTGTATAGGAAACATCTATGCCATTGGATCTAGTCTACATGAAGTTGGTAAAGCATGCAAACGAGCAACAACACTACATGGGTGGTCTCAAAGAATTTCGCTTCTCGCCTTTCAAGTTGCATACCGCTCGATTTCACAACTATTGGCAAGATGGAGCTGGAGACGGAAATGGGGATACGAAAGTGGTGTCAAAAGAAAGATGCTATGGTAGTGCCGCGTGACCACAACATGGTTGCACAACACACCTCGCTTTATCCATGAAGACACTCAGTCTTTCTTTAAAACTTCAACATGCTCCCATTATTTGAGGAAGCTTTTTTTCTATTCCTCGTGATATGTTTGATGAAAAAATCACCTTGAACTAGTGCATAGCCATGTGCAAGCATACAATAGCCAACGTCACAAATATATGAAAGATAAATAAGAACAGAATGCGGAGCTTCCTACAATGTTGGTCTGATTGGGAAAGTGGCTTGACTATAAACTAAGAATAGAGAGAAGAGTGCGATGTTTGTGTCAAAATATGGTACTGACAACAAAACTCAACTCCCACAACATGGGATACATGACCAACCACGGTTGACTATCATTGGGTGTAACTATCCCACATAGATCCGAAAATATGCAACCTATGTGGACCTATGAGTGAGCTATTGGGACACATTAGCATCCAAAGTTTTGGACCCAAAAATTGTTGGACTATCACCTAGATCTGGCACATCCATGATGAAAAGTGACTATTGGAAGCCCTTTTTTTGGAGCTATACAAGGCAAGGAGTTTTGGCTAGCTATGTATAGAAATGGCTAATTACTTGGTCAATATTTTAGCTAGTCACTTGATTTTTTGATGTGGTCTAGAAAGAGCTATTTTTTATGCTTACCCTATGCATCTAGTGAATGAAAGAGATTCACCTTCTACAACAAAGTGGGAGAATCTTGAAGGAGCCTTGGTTGATGAAACCTTAAGTTCTGATGAGGGTTCTATCACACATGATGTGTATCAAGTCAGCTTAAATAAGCTTACTCGGGCCAAAGACTAGATCTATGATACTTACATAGTGGAGCTAGAATTGGCAACTCCAAATGATCATTATCCAATCAAACTTGACACCATGTGTGAAATGATTATGTGTTACTCTTGTTAGAGTTCAAGGACATCTTCACATGGACCTACAATAACTTAAAGGAGAATCTATAGAAATTACATGATACAACAGATAGAATCTGAGCCACAATAGACAGAATCTAAGCAAGGAGTAGAGACCACACAACAAATATAAGAAGAACAAAGACTGCTTTAATTTCAAATAAACTGATACAAAGATGGCTTTGTCTACCTGTGCGCTTCCATTGTGAAGCTTAGGTGGCATTCCAAATAGAGGATAGGCGAAGAGCTTAAGGTTAGCTGGAAGAACTCTGATAGGGTGAATGATAGATTTGAAGATGGCTCCCTAATCAGCTAGGGAATATTCCCTTTACCATCGAGGCTGAGGGTGCTACCCCGAAACCTGACAATAGGGGTCCCTCATTACTCCCACAACCCTCAACTCGATGCATTGTGCCTCGAGCTGCTCCCAGCATAACTACTTTTTATCTAACCCAAAGGGTAGATCCACAAAGTTTACCTTTTTGCCATTTGATCACATAGACCTCATTCGACACAAGTTAGGACCCACCCAATGTCCATAATCACACATGGCTTCTCCTCATTATGGGGGCCTTACAACTTAGAGCACCATGGATCATTGGTGGCACCTTACAAGGGTGGGGCATTAAGCATATCTAACTCCCCCCTCAATGTCCACATGTAGGTAAACTACATTCTCGGCCCAACACCAAGTCTCTAAAGATGAATTTGAAAGAGATCCTTTGTAAGAGCTTTGGTGAAGATATCTAATCCATTCTCCTCTATTGGGCTGTAGAGCCATCTCTACTATCCCATCCTCGATCAAGTCATGCACATAGTGATACTAGGACTTAATGTGTTTGGTGCGTGCATGAAAAACTAGATTTTTGGCAATGGCGATCCAACTCTGATTGTCACATCTTAGCACTGTTGGATCTTCATCCTATACTCCCATATGCCATAGGATCCTTCTTGACCGAACTTCTTCATATGCAGCAAAGTTAGTTGCCTTTTACTCTGCTTTGGTAGGAGACAATGGCACAGTTGGTTGCTTCTTACTAATCCAAGAGAAGATTCTTGAACCTAAAGAGAAACAATATCTGAAAACTGATTTCTTTATTGTTACCTACCCAAACTGAGTCACAGTTTCCCATAAGAGCACTTTTGAAACTGTATGTGATACCATAGTCAAGAGTTCTCTTTAAATATCTAAGCACATGTATCCCAGCTTTCCAATTACTTTCTTGCAGTTTGTTTGAGAACTTGCTCAAAACACCAATAGTAAAACACATATCTAGCTTCGTATTACACAAGTGGATGAGGCTGCCATACAACCAACATCATGTACCTCCCAATGTCTACTAGTATTGATGTATCCTCAATGGATAACATCACATTGACCTTCACAGGTGTAGCTATCTCTTTACACTTGGTCATGCCAAATGCTTTTAAGATCTCCCATGCATACTTCTTTTGAGAGATGATGATTTTGCTAGACTTTAATCCCCAAACAATAGTGCAAGAAGCTCAAGTATTTCATTTCAAAATCAAATATCAAAGCCTTTCGAGTTTGATGGATTATATCTTCATAATCACTTGCAATAAGAAGGTCATCCACATATATGACAATCATTATAGACTTTTTGTAAATATACAAGCTAGCATCTAAGACACATCTTTTAAAATTCAATCCTAAAACAAATTTATCTATCCACTAGTACCATGCTCTAAGGGTTTGTTTCAGCCCATATAATGCCTTTTTTAGCTTACAAACTTTGTTCTCTGAATGGGGGTCTCAAACCCTAGTGGTTGAGCCATATATACCTCCTTCTTGAGGTCTACATTCAAGAATGTTGATTTGACATTCATTTGGTAAACTGGTCACTTCTTATGAGCGGCCACTACAAGTATTGTGTGGATAGTGGTCATCCTAGCACTTGGAGCAAATGATTTTTTAAAATAATATCTTTCAACCTATGAAAATCTATGTGCAACTAATATGAAAATCTATGTGCAACTAATCTAGCTTTGTACTTTTCTAAGTTGCCATTAGCCTTATACTTTACCTTCCAGACCCACTTAGTGCCAATAATCTTCCTCTTTTTTGGCCGATCCTGGAGCCCCAAAAGGAACACCAAGGAAAAGGGGTTTCTACTGCAAGAAAATCTATCTTGTAACTTTTTTCATTTTTTAGAGAACCACAACAAGGAAAAGAACACCACTAGCAAGAAATCTTCACACAACATCATAGAAACAATTCTCCCATGGTTTTATCTTCAACAAAATTCATATTGCTCTTCATATTCTTCATATTTTTCATTGATAGCCAAAGAGAACACAAGAGAAACACCACTTTGAATGGAAAAATATCACATAGTATTAATGGTCAATGTCTTCATAGTTTTCTCTCTCAATCTCTCATAGAAACTTACATTGTTTTTCATAGAATTGGCTATCTCTGACTCTCCTTTCTCTCTCAATCAATAATACATCATCTCCCTTACTAGAATACTCAATAATCACTCATAATACTCCTTATTTGGTCATGGATGCCCCTTCCAAAAGTTGTGTCTGATATGAAAGGTCACCAGAGCCACCATAGTGACTTCTCACAACTCACTGCTGTCACTTCACTCCAGTCTTCTCTTAAGTCTTCAACAGCTTCTTCTTCCACTTCCTTGAACTCTTTTTAACTTATTTCACCTCTTTCCGAGGCTAGAAAACTTTTCCAAAGTCTCACATACATTCCACAAACACTTACAGAAGATCTACAGAACATAATAGAACAAAAACAAAGCAAAAATAGATGCTCTACAAAAGGGTTAGAGAAGGTTTCACAGAAAGCATAAGAACCTCATAACTCATACTAAAACCATTCCAAACTATCAAAAACTATTCAATGATCTTGTAAACATTCTCAACTTCTATCAATCATTAATCCATGCTTCATACAGAAGGAAAACAGAACAAAACAGAAGCTAAACAGAACCAATCAAAATCTCGACATGACCTATAAGAATATCACAGAGCCTCATATCTCTACTGAGAATCATCATGAGCTTCAAAAATATAATCAATCTCATCCAAAACACTCTCAAACACTTCCAAACTAACTAATCATCATTCAAAATCCATAAAAAATCAACCATTCAAAAAATCATTCAACATATCCCCACACTTAATAAGGGAGCATCCTCGCGACCTAAGAAAAAGGGAATAAAAGTTTTTTAAAGAGCTCAACCCGATCTTCTTCAGTATCTTTAATAAACCACCCAACCACGACCCCAACTTATCACTTCTATCTTAGAAAGTAGATAACGAAAGGAAAACACTTTTATCCATGAATAGATCTTATAATCAACAGAAAATTATAACAAATTTATAGAGGATATAAAAGGTTGCTTCCATCCTTCAATTAGATAGAGTCACAAACCACCATCCATCAACATCTCAATCAGGTCCATCTTTGTCTTCAACTCCACTTAAGAGAAAAATAATACATACACATACACTGACACGACACAAAATTAGGTAGTCTGAATGGCATACGCTCCCAAAAACGGAGAGCAAATGAAAATGTTTTCATTAATAAAAAACACGATACAATCATGAAAACCCTCTTCTGCTAAGCATGATGAAGATGTTTCTTCTTAAATTGCATACTCAGTTTAAGACATTCAAAGGCTTTGTTCTCATCTACAAAGTACTGAGGTATATTTTGAAGGAACTAGAGACAACACATCCTTTCCAGTAAGATGATAAACCTGGTGGAAAAGGCATGTGCAAAGTAATACAATACATCCATTTGAGCAGTAGCTACATCCACATTTGGATCTATGATCAGCTGGGGGATACTCTTCCGAGTATTTAGATGAGATTGATGATGCATGAAGGCAAGATACCAACAAAAGTGAGCTGCAAGACAAATAATGGTATTCTCAGAAGTAATATGTACTCTGAAAAAATGAAGAGAGAGGAGAAAAAGAGGGAGAGAAGGAGACGGAGGGAAGAGAAGGAGAGAGAGAAGTAGAAGAAGGAGAAAAAAAAGGGTTAGAAGAGAGGAGAGGAGAAGAAGAAGGAGAAGGAGAGAGGTAGAGGAAGAAGAAGAAGAGGTAGAAGGAGAGAGGAGAGAAGTAGAAGAAGAAGAAGAGGTAGGAGGAGAGAAGAAGAAGAGAAAGAGAGGGAAGGAGAAGAAGGAGAAAAGAAGTGGGAGAGGGAGAAGGAGAAGAAGGGAAGGAGAGAGAGAGAAAGTAGGAGAATAAGAGAGGAGGAGAAGAAGAGAAGGAGAGTGAGAGAGAGTAGGAGAATAAGAGAAAAGAAGAAGAAGAGGAAGAGGAGAGGAAGAGAAGAAGGAGAAGAGGAGGAAAAGAAGAGAGAGAGAGAGAGAGAGAGAGAGAGAGAGAGAGAGAGAGAGAGAGAGAGAGAGAGAGAAGGAGAGGGAGTGAGAGTTGATGAGTAACTTCAAGGAGCCACACTCAAACCACCCCCTCGGCGAAGGACCCCATTCAGCGATCTTTCCTACCCGAACCTGTCGTCCTGAAAACCGTTAAGGTACGGACTGTCCAATCTTCGCGAGGCGAATGGCTCCCAAGAAGAAAGTCGTGGGAAGCGTAGGTGCCAAAGCTACCGGTAATGCTGGAGAGGCGAACGGAGTGACCAATGCAACAAACACGAATCAAACCCAGGTTCTAAGCTTTAAAATTAATTAGGTATTATTTCTCGTGGAATAGATGAAAGGGTTAGTGACGTGCATGGAACAAGAACGAGTCTTAGGGTTTTTGTTTACCCTAAGCACTAAGTTGCATACGTGAAATGGTAGAGTATGGAATTCACATAAGATTATATGCATGAAATGATAGCTTTTACATACATAAAATGATAAGGTTATTGCCTTACTTCACATAAAATAATAGCTTTTTAACCAGTTCAGTGCATGAATAGTCATTTAGAATTCACGTTTCGCAATCATGGTTAAAATAAACACATGAAATGTTAGTTTCTGTTCATGAGATATATTTGCACCGTTGGACGAAACCCTAGACTTTCATATACACAAGTCACATGTGATCCGGTGCATTAGGAATAAGTACTCGTTGCTAGGAAGGATGAGAGATAAAGGTTGTTTAGGACTTTCAACTTTACTAAGCGCACCATGTGCATGATGGATAAGGTTGATTGGAAAAATTCTGCATGGACCCGCACTAAGAGAAATGGAGGAAACGCATGCATCTAGACTATAACTTGAAGGCCCAAATGAAGAGTCATGTGTTGCCAAGTGTAATAACCGAACTTGGTTAGAACTAGAAAAATAAAAGACCTTTGGTTGGGTTGCGAATGAAGGCATGACCGTTGCCTTGATTGTCTAGTTAATGCTTGGGTTAGGTTAAGATACCATAAGGAAGAACCCAAGGGAAGAGCAACTCAAAATAAGTTAACTTACATTTGCTTGGTAATCTTGTTTGAGATTATTGGGATCTTGCCAAGTCGCAAACGATCCAGGATAGGATACTGGGATCATCCAGGAAAAAGACCCAGGATCGGATGCTAGGAGCACCCGGAAAAAAAGGAGTCATACCTTAGCAGTCGATCGTACAAATGACCTCCGAAATGTTCGTGCTTGTACTTAGGTACATTATTTGATCTCTTTGCTCAAGGAACTAATTCAAGGAAAACACTTAATGCTTCAGGTTGAAAGCCTGGAGGGAGAGGCAGGAACAGTTACCTCCGACTGTCTGCCTGGCCCTATCCAAGGGGGTTATTAGTCGCGCCGGGTATATGGACCTAACCCGCCGCGAGAGGTCTCTCCGTGGGTGTTGCTTGGAGCGGGAGGACGCTTGGGTGCCAGGGGAGGCTCTAGTTGTAAATCCCTTGCCTCCGGATCCCGCACAAGAGGCCGATGTGACTCGAGATGGGATCTCGAGGCCCGTGTACTAGTCAACGGGCATAACTTGGAGCAGCAATCCTATAGATTGATGGGATAGCCTTCGGGCATGATATTGGATGTACTCCGGGATTATGATAAATAAAGAGGAGATATTGGATAAAAAGGAACTTGCTTGATATTATTTTTGTGTCAGTGCCTAAGTTGCGTGAAGGAACCCGTGGTTAATTTGATTAATTAAGGAAGTTGCTTTTGCATGTCAAAACATAATGTGGTAGGTAATTAGATAACTAAAGCAAACTGAGGAAAGTGCGGTGGACGCGACTTAGGTCCGTCCTACTGAAGGGTGGTCCTGGTTAGCTAGGAACTTTTCTCAAATGATGAGATAATAAGACTATGAAGTCCTAGTGTCAATAGATGTAGAGTCCCAGTTTATTCTATTTTAGGGAAAAGGAATGGGGCTATGATGTATGGCAGTGAGCTTTGCATCCCTCTCGTTTTCCATTCTCCATGAACCAAGGGCAGAATGAAACTACTTCGAATCTGTCATTCCTACGCAAGGAGGTACATCTGGAGCTCGACGCTAGCTTCTTCCTAGAGACCTTGCTGATAGGAAAGGAACCCTGACCTCAGGTCGATCCCAAGTGGGAACGGCTGGACACTTCCGCTCGGGCAGACTCGGGAAGACCTAGATCGCAAACCCTGTGTCATTCCTTGCGAGTGCTAGGTGGAGCCTTTTAAATCCTCCTCTTGATGGGCTGCTAAGACGTGTCCCACAAGTCGACAAGCTGACACATTACATTATCACCTTAAGCTACACACATTGCACCTTCCTTCGCACATACGGGGTCCTCAAGTGTGGGACGTCACCCAGGCTTGCCTATGGTTAGACCTAGCTTTCCATTCCAGCAGCACGAGCATAGAGTACTGCACGGTGAGGTAGACACTCCCCTTAAGTAGAGCACTTTCTCCTTTCACGTACAACAAGATACTGCAAACCACCAACTTCGAAGGCCCCCATCATCCAGTCGACATACCTTGGGTTCTCCATCCAAATCGTTATCAAAGCTTCCCAATCAACGGAGTCCACATGTGGCCCTATCATCACCCCACCAGTCACTTGCCTAGAGCCCACCCTTTCACAACAAAGAGCTCAAAGTGCCATGGGACTTGCACCCGTCTCAGAGGGGGGTAATGTTAACCTCAATTCAAGATGGCGAAAATATGAAGCAAAGAGCGAAAAAATGACAGAAAAAGAGTAAAGACGCAGAGGTAGCCCCTAAAGCTAAGCTAAGGCAAAAAACACAATTTTAAATGGAAGGCACCTCAAAAAACTCTATAAACTCTTATAAAAGAGCGTCAAGCTCCCTCCTATGCCATTTGTAAAAGAATAGACGGGTATGGGCTTAAGGCACGAGGTAAGAATAGGGAAATAGAAAAAATGACCTTGCCACAACGGTTGGTCATGTAAAAAGAGATGGGTGCCCATGGGATTTTAGGGCTTGTATATAAAGTGTGTGGCTAACAAGAGTCCTCTCTTCTTCTGTTCTTCTCTTCATCTCGCTTGTGTGTGCGCACTTGAGAGAGGGAGTGTGAGAGTGTGAGGGGGTGAGTGTGTGGGAGTGAGGGATCAAGAGGGTGAAGCTCTTCACCATCTTCTCTTCTCTTTTCTTGCGTGCACGGCTATGGTGGATGAAGCTTGATGGATGAGGCTTGAGGATGCTTGAGCTAGCATCTAGAATCGTGAACGTACCGTGTGTGCGAGGGAGGAGGCAACTCATTTCGACATTGGGATAAGCTCATTACACTCGTAGGTTGGAAGACGCGTTGGCTAAGTGAGAGATAGCCATTAGAGCTCACTTGAAATAGTAAGCGGTCCGTGAGTCTTGGCAGTTGAGTGTGAGCACCTTCCACAAACATTCATGCCTTTTGTTTTGGAATATTCTAGTTTTTTCATAAAAATAATTGTTCCATTTTTTTCATAGGAAGGAAACTCCACTCATGAGGCTGTTATTTAAACATATATAGAGGTCCCTTTACTTTTATTTTTGCTTTGTGGAGGGAGAGGAACTTGGAAGGACAGGATAAGATATTATTGTTATGACGACGTCCTTGGAACTTGCAGCGATGGCGAGCTCCCTGCGTACCCCCCATCCGTTCGCGCAGGCGAGTCCCTCCTGCTTCCATTTCCCCTCCAAGTTCGCCTCCCTCACCTGCAGGCTCGCCTCCGATACCGTCCTCATCTCCCACAGCTTGGCCCTGAAGACCAAGATCCAGGTCGCCACAGCAGTTAGTGACACCGCCCCCGTCCGGACCTCCCTCGCGCGGCGCTTCTCGCACTTGGAGGACCTCGCCCTGGAGCTCTCCTCTTCCGGAGCAGACGTGTCCTCCATCCTGGCCCCATGGTCTGCAAAGCTCAGCCTTGATGAATGGAATGCTCTTCTTCTCGAAGTCGGTAGCAAGGATTGGAACTTGGCTTGGCAGATGTTTTCCATGCTCCAAGACCAGAGTGTCCTAGCCAACGAGCCACCTCTCAATGAGATGAATGACAAGAAGACGCTGGAGGACAGTCTGACTGCGGATGGCAATGCCTTGACTGCCGCCGATGTCACTTCAGATGTTAAGAAGAGAATCGTGAAGAGTGTTGATCCAATGAAGGTCTACGGTAATGTCGTAAGGGTGCTGGCCAAGCATGGAAGGCAGGAAGAGGTTGATGCCGTGAAAGAAAAAATGGAGGAGGCAGGGATTAAACCCGATGCTTATTTCTACAGCATACTGCTAGACTCGTACTTGCTGATGGGGGCAGTCGATAAGGCTTATGAAGTCCTGTTGCAGATGGATGAGGTTGGTCGGAAGGCCAATCCCGCCATTAACCAAAAGGTTCGTACATGTATCCATGCACCGCCGACTGCTTGATATTTCTAAAATTTGGAAAGACTGGTACTCCGCCAATAAGGGATGTAAAGGTTAAGGAGCATACCAAGCATACGATTCAGCTGGAAGGATTTTGATGAAAGTACAAAATGGCTGGACAGGTCTATTCTAGTTGGCAATCTAAAAGTGCAAACCGTAGGTGATATATTAAGCTATTACATCAACAAATTTTAGATGGTTCAAATGAAATTGAATGTTGGGTTCAAAATTTAGGAAGGATTTTGATGATTGTATAGAATGGTTGTAGACAGGTATATTCTGGTTGACAATCCATTTGTGAACCATAAGCGACAGGTTAAGCATGCTACATGCTTGCTTGCACTAAGCTGTTGCATCAACATATTCAACGAATGTTGGTCTGCTCTGAGTAACTAACTACCTAGTCTATTTCACAACTAATGCAGTGCTCCATTCTGCAGGTAATTTTTGCATATTTGGAAGATGAAAATCTTGATTTAAGCAAGGCAACACAGATAATGGAGCAATTTGTGAAAGAGGGGACACCCATTAGTGCCAGTGTATTCACGAATTTGGTTACTGCTTATTGGTCAGCAAATGATACAGAGGGAGCTGAAAAAGTGTTTGAAACTATGCGACTCCAAGGCCACTCTCAGGACTTGAAGGCACGCTAACTCATGCCTTCTGAAGTGAGTGCATTACATTCTTAATGTGTTTAGTTAGTTATATGATACCATAAAATAGTTGGATCAAGGAGTAGAGTAAATCAAATTATTGTGAGCAAGAATAGGGATCTAGGCTGTGTCCATCTACACTCAGATCAACATTCATACATCTATTGTCACTGATTTTCTCAGTTTGACTATTTGCTAGTGTGACAAATATGCAACAGTTCCCATACAAATCATGAATGTATCCTACATTGTGAGAAAGGCCCATGTTGAGATGTGAACTCTCTTAGTTCTTCTACCTGTTTAAGAACCTTCTTTGTTTTGTAGCACTTGAGGGTTAGATCTTCCAGGTCACTAAATAATGGTGGGGCTAGATTTTGAATGACAAGATTATGTTTTCCCTGCTCTTAAAAAACTTAGTACCTAACAACTATGAGACGTTTGTTTTGAAAAAATCAAGATGTTTCTCTTATCAGTTTGACAGGGAGTCTTGCAGCTTGCCTTCAGTCAATAAAATATTTTTACTTCTTTAACTCTTTGATCTGAATTCGCATTTTGCTTTGGCACCTGATATCTTTATGGTTCTGTTATCCCTGCATCAGCATGAATGCTTTTGCTACAGAGTTTTGCACAGTTGTTGTTTGGGGTGGTTTATAAAGGCAACTGTTCAACACAGCTGGACTAACCCCAAATGGCCTCTGCTTGACAAATGATCAAACTGCTGAGTGTAATTCAGCCAGTATAACTATTTGCATGCCATGCAGAGGTTGTTTTGATGGATGAGTGCTGTAGCTGTTTCAGGTCTGCAGGCAAACTTGCTGTGCATATTCAACGTCTTCAAGTGCATACTGAAATGATACTTGGCAGGCAGCAGGATTCTAAAACGTGAATCTGTCTTTTTACAACAGTAGTTGAATTTATCAAAAACTGGTTGAGGAGTTGTCTACAAATACAATGTGGTGCTGTAAGTTGTTAACACTTTGCTGATGGCAGTTTCCAATCATAAATGATGGGAATGCATAGCTGGTCATGTCATTTCTTGACTTTTTTCTGGTAGGTTAAAGGAAATCATCTTCCATTTTGAGTTTTGTCAGCTGCATTTGGTAATTTGAACTTTGTACAGTTGTTCTCATCTCATTTTTTCTGTGGCTAGAGCAAGGATATATCCGACTGTGTTAGACCTAGACTGGACGCAGCTATGTGGATTCCACAGAAGTGTTTAGACACTGCAATTGCTCAATGAGGATGTGAACATGGATGTGAAATTGGTGAAGGTAGATAATGGTGGCAGAGTTGGACTGACTAGCAGTTGGCTGGTCAAACAAGTTTTGTCATTGGATTACACAAGTTTTGACCAAGTTTAATTAACACAGCCATGTCAGCTGTAAAAAGGTTGTCTCTTGTCTCTCATTTCAAGATAGGGCAAATTCCATGAAGGGTGGGGGAACTGAAGAGATTAGTCTCAAACATTTTTGTACTAGTCTAGTGGCTTATGGGTTTAGCCAAACAATGTCGTCTCACTATACTCTCAACTGCTCTACCAAAAATAATTTTTTTTCAAGAGGAGCTAAAAGCCTATTGTAATTTGAATTTGAAAACAAGGTCAAGGGCCAATGTTACCCCTTAGATCACTTGGGTCCCTTAGGTATTTATAGTCACTTAAGGGATTTTGCACTTCACATTTGCACCTCACATGCGCACAACTTAATAATGCCAACAAGCATTAGAAATACACATCCTTGTGATAGCTTGTGATAAGCAAGCCATGAATATAGAGTTAAATATAGCTGACTCCCTTTGAAGTAGATTAGACATACAAGTTTGGGTCAAATGAAAGACCTTATCCTTATGGTTTGCAAGAAATCTAGGAGGTTGCTCTATGTAGACTTTCTCCTCTAGATAATTGTTTATAGTGGCATATTTGACATCCATTTGATAGATTGGCCAATCATGGTGAGTGGCTAGTACGAGTAATAGTCAGAATGATGTCAACAGCATTGTGGGTGCAAAGTCTCTTCATAATGTATGCCATCCTTTTGTTAAAGACCTTGCACTACAAGGGAAACCTTCTATTTATCCAAAGTTCCATCAACTTTCATTTTGGTCTTAAAGATCTACTTAGTCTCAATGACCTTTTTGTGGCCCAAGCAATCCACCAAGGTCTAGCGTTTACTCTAGTCAATGCTCAGCTCCTCTTTTACGGGCTGTTGAGATTGCTTTAGACCTTCTTGCAAACTCTTCGGCTTAGAGTGCACTGTGTAATGTGCTATAAAGACAAACGTAAATGAGGCAGTAGGTGCAAGTTGGGAAGATCTTCTCAGGCCCTTTGGGATCCCCGAAACGTGTATGGTTCGCTGGCACTAGAGAGGTGACGGATTCTTGTGAGGAGGCTTGGGTGCAGAACACTCTACATTCTACAAGTGGGTCAAGAGTAGGTAGTAGACCTTGCTCAAATACCATTATTTCTAATGAAGGAGGTTGGGGTATCAAGTTGGAGGTTGATGCAGTGGTTTGTAGCAATACACAACCAAGTAATCAGCCTATCATCATCTGCTAGGTAAACATTCCTTTTCCATAAGATCAATCCAACAATCACATTGATTATTCTATAAGAGTCAACCAATTTATCTTGGCTAGGGAGACCATCTCCATCCCAAAACAATCAGCCTTTTCTCAAAAGGCAAATTCATTGATTCAAAATAATGTCTTTCGAATACTTTGCAAAGGAAGATACAATCCACAACTTAATTTTCCTCAAAGTACAGTCACAAAATGATACATGTTATTCTTCCAGTACTTAAGTCACATGCTAAATAATACATCTCTAGTTTTTTCTTTACATCTCAGCTATCTCCTAGGTTAATTCAACACTTTTTGCACAACTTAAGTGTAGCTTTCTTCATTCAAGTCCTTATGGACAACCTTTTCTTTCAATGAGTGGTGGTTTCTTCGTGCAATAGTCGTGGGCAGCCATGATATAAACATCAGTTACTTTTATACTAATCTCTTTTATTTAATACAATAGTACTTGGATAATGCTTGGGGACTAAGGGGTTTCACTTTGAGTCTCCAATGTCGTGGTCCAGCTTACTCCACCGGTTTCGCTATGAGGGAGGGCACCTTATGGTTGCCTAGAAGTCATAGAAGGTTCTCTCTCTCTCTCTCTCTCACTCTCAATCCTTCTCTCTCAATCTTGCCTCTCTTCTCTCTCCTTATACTTTTCCCTCAATCTCTCTCTCTTTTCCTCTATCCCTATTATCTCTCTGTCTCGTTCTCTATCCTATCTGTATCTCTTTTTCTCTCTCCCTCCCTCTTTTTCTCTTCTCTATTCCCTTCTCTTTCCTCTATCTCCTCTGTGTTCTTCTCTTCTTCTCCTCTATCTTCTTTACTATCTTTTCTTCTTTTCCTTCTCCTTTCTACTATCTCCTCTTTTTCTCCTCTTCTCTACTATCTCTTGTTCTTCTTCTCCTCTTCTTTCCATTGTCTCCTCTTCTCCTTGCACCACACACACACACACACACACACACACACACTCTCTCTCTCTCTCTCTCTCTCTTTCTCTCTCTCTCTCTCGGCGTGCAACAATCGGGAAAAAAAGCCTAGACCTCTTAGCCTTAGGCTAAGGCTTATATAGCCTTATAAGATGGTTACTAGCCTTCTTCCTCTGTCATGTCGTCCCCTTGAGCCTTCTCTCTCTCTGTGTCATAATGCCTTCAAGGCAGCTTATTGGCACTCAATTGTGTGGAGCTTAAGGAGTTTGGATATATATGTTCGATTTTAGAGGGAGAAGTGGTAACAAATTTGTGAGTGTGCAACGGAAGATAGTATGAACACATACACACACACACACACACACACACAGCAGAAGATGAAGGAAGAATTGTGCATAGATTGAAGAAGAATGCTAATCCTTGTACGTAGCCCACAGCATCAGTGATTGCACCAAACCAAGCTGATGACAATGGCAGCACCAAGCACGGAGTGTGCACTTGCAAATGAAGGTTTGAAGATTGAAAAGTGTGTGTTGTCAAGTGGGGGATTGACTATGCCCAAAATTGGCCAACTTGAAATAGTAGGTGCCAAAAAAGCTCGCTGACGAGCATTTAATGCTGGTCATTCTAAAAATAGTTGTTAGAAAAATAGGGGAAGGCCATGGAATAATTTGTGATGACAAGGACTCTGTCCGGCAGGTAGAGGCATATTGTGGAAAGTAGAAACTGGCCTAGGAATGCATACATGAAGCCAACAACTGGAGAAAATGCACTGAAAATTGTTAGAGATCTTATGTCTCCATTAGACTTTGATAGGAGCTCTCAAGTAGGAGATGATAGATTGACATGACTAACATAGGTAGGCTCATAGTTGTTTCCAGACGCGTCTGAAATGAATTTCAGACGTCTGTAAACGTCTGAAAAACAGACATCTAAAAACCCCATATCAGACTTGACGTTTTTTTAAATTAAAAAATGTTGACGACTTTACACAAAAGCATACAGAATGTGGTCGCCTTTATCTGCCGACTCTTTCCCTGGATCCAGGCAGTCTGAAACACACGCTCCTGAGGAATCGTGATTGAAAACGACTGAACTCAGCCTGAGGAACTTCACAAACTGTGGGAAACACAGCTCTCTACTTGGAAATACTGCTGCCTGACGTACTTAGTTGATGAGTAAATTTAATGAATGATGAAGATGACGAGTAGATTAGTTGATGACAGATGAATCATGAATCATGATATATGATGTGACTCTATTATGCAGTTTTCAGTTTTGCTTTTGGTTGTGTATTTTTCTCATATTTTGTTAAGAATATGTTAAAAAATTAGGGTCACGTATGATTCAAGTCTAGGGTTTGAATCATACTCGTTTCATACTTTCATATGCGTTTGCGTTTGACGTTTGATTCACGTATGGAAAAACTATGGGTAGGCTAACATCCCCTCTCAAATCGTGGCAGTGGCTGAAGATTCAACAACCTCATGTGATGACATATAGAAGCCTTGGGTAAAGGTTTATGAAGAAATTTGCTACATTGTCTGTTGTGGGATGGTAGGCCACTGTTGAAACCAACCTTTCTTCTCAAAGAGGGTGGTAAAACTTAGTCAAGTATTTAATTACAACAATTAATAAATGAGCATAAATTGAAATGCACACGTTACGTTATGAGTCTTGGACAATAGACACCCAGTTGGCCCCAAAACTAGCGCTGGTTTCGGTATTTCTTTAACTTTAATTGCTGATGGATTGAATACAAGTTGAGATTTCATAATCTCTTTTTCTAATCCAAAGCCGCTTGCTATTCAAACAATCAGCAAGCAGTTTGGGCCAATTGTCCCTTGATTTTCACCAAGACTTGCATAAATGAAACCACTAGTTGGCCAAATGTTGCGCCAATTCACAGTGGATGGCCTAGTCTCTGAAATCCTTGTCAATTTCACGAATTTCAGGTGTTGATGTTAGTGAATGATGCCATCTCTTGTTGGTATGGGTCCAAGGTGGCTGCTAAACCCTAATTTTTGTAGAAATTTAAGGTTTACAATAGAGATCCCTTTGTTGTTTACCAAATTTGGTTGAGATCTGCTCAAAATGGCTAAGAAATGCTGAGATCTCTTGAGAAGGGGTTGGAGAAGGTGAGAGAAAACCAAGATGAGAGGGAAATTTGATTTTCTTCTCTAGAAAATCCTAAAATCTGCCTGCTGCCTGCTCCAGCTTGCATTTAATGTAGTCATCTATTACTAGGCACCTCCAAAACGTTGCCACTTGATCTTTTGAAAGGTGTCTCCTTGTTGTCCCTTGCTTGCTAAGGCCCTGAAATGGTTGTCTTTAGTAGCAAATTGCTATTCTTTGATTAGAAAATGGGCTAGCAGCTCCCTCTCTCTCTCTATAAGGTTGTGAACTGATTGAATGACTGATATCTAGCCCCCAAAAACGTTTTCTCAGTTTGCATGGGCATTTTTGCCAAGTGGCAGTCTTCATCCTTAACCGATCCCCCATTTCGGCTGTTGATGGGATGACACCTTTTGAGGCTTACTTTGGGACTAAGCCCGATGTTTCTTATTTTAGGGTTTTTGGGTGTGATGCCTATGTTCACATTCCCAAGGCTCATCGTGATACATTTGAAGCAGCTTCTCGAAGACAGGTGTTTGTTGGCTATAGCTCTCAGTCCCAAGTATCGTTTGTATGATCTCGTCAAGCGGGATGTGTACACCAGTCGAGATGTGCGGTTCGTGGAGGTTCCGGCCATAGCAGCGGGTGAGGAGCATCCCGTTCTTGGAGATCCAAGGGAGAGTTGGGCTCCCGCGACAGTTCCTTTGGAGCACGCGCCTTTTGATTCAGATTCTGTTTTCGATACAGAGTCTACTGTTCCACCGGTCACCCTCGAGGAGTTACCACCGGTGGATATCCCAGAGTCTTCAGCTGATGGAGAGAGACGAGGAAAGTTTCGGCCTCCTCCTCGTTGGGCTCGTGACACACTCCGAGATTCAGGGATTGAGGGGGTGCCTGAGGAGTGGGGACCGCAGGATGGTCCGCGGCGGTCACGGAGGCACCATGCACATTCTACGGAGCTTGTTTGCTCTAATTATTGTTTGATGACCCGTGTTATGCAGGATCGAGAGCCCACCTCCGTGAACAGAAAGCTATGGAAGCTGAGTTGGAGGCTATTGAGAGGAATGGCACTTGGTATCTCGTGCCTCGCCCCCCGAATAAGAAGGTGATTGGCGTCAAATGGGTCTTCAAGACCAAGTACCTTAGCGATGGTTCTTTGGACAAGCACAAGGCTCGCCTTGTTGCTAAAGGTTTTGCACAGCGCCCAGCGATTGAATTGTCATGATACTTTTGCCCCCACAGCTCGTATGGCGACTATTCGAGCTGTTCTTGCCTTGGCTGGCTATAGGAGATGGCATGTCTACCAATTGGATGTGAAGTCGGCCTTCCTCAATGGTGATTTGAAGGAGGAGATCTATGTAGAGTAGCCTCCTGGTTTTGGATCTTCAGATGGGCAAGTCTACAGGTTGAAGGCCTTGTATGGCCTCAAGCAGGCTCCGCGTGCATGGAATGAGACGATTGATTCGTTCCTTCAGTCACAATTGGGTTATCGGCGTTCCAAGGCCGATCCGCAGCTTTATATACACACTTCCGAGGCTGGTTGTGTGGTTTTTGTGTTTTATGTTGATGATTTGATTGTCACAGGTGATCATGCACAGAAGGTCAAAGAGACGAAGGCAGCTTTACATTAGACGTTCGAGATGACGGATTTGGGTCTACTCCATTTCTTCTTGGGCCATGAGATTTATCAGTCTTAGAGGGGGATTTTCATCTCTCAGCAGAGCTATGTCCAGGAGCTCTTGGTTTCTTTTGCGATGGAGGATTGTCGGACCATTTCTACTCCTATGGATATGAACTGGAAGGCCACTTCACATTTAGCTTCTCCCATGTCGGATGCTTCCCACTATCGTCAGTTGATTGGATCATTGATTTGGCGTCTCAACACTTGTGTTGATCTTTGTTTTGCTGTTGGGCTCTTGGCGGGGTTCATGAGTGAACCTCAGACGGTGCATTGGCAGGCTGCCCAAAGGATACTTCGGTATTTGAGGGGGACATCTGATTTAGGGATTCATTATCCAGCAGGCACAGGTGGTTCAGATCTTGTACTTGCAGGTTGGAGTGACTCAGATTGGGCTGGTGATGTGGACCACATGCGGTAGGTGTTCTGATCGCTAACACCTCCTCTCAGAGCTTGGGCGGGGCAGAAGCCTGAGGGATCTGGCATGTCTCCGAAGTAGAGCCTGGGGAAATGCCTTCGTAAACAAATCTGCAAGATTGTCCTCCGTCTTGCAGTACTCCACAGCGATGGTCTCATCCAAAAGCTTCTCTCTGATGAAGTGATTTTGGATTTTGATGTGCTTCGTCCGGGCATGGAAAACAGGATTCCTTGCCAAGGCAATGCAACTCTCATTGTCGCATTCAATCTCTGAAGCCACACAGCCTCACATGTGGTGGAAGACACGGCCCGATACTCCGCCTCAATAGATGAAAGGGCGACCGTGGGCTGCTTCTTGCTACTCCATGAGATAACACCTTTCTCAGCATTATCTAGCCATTTAATTAATTTTCAAAATTACATAATCTTGAAAATTAATTTCAGTCATGACCTTGCCCAAAATTAAATGTGCCCAACCATAATTAAATTGGCTAGGCCATTTGCAATCAAGAGGGATCCCCAACCTTTATTGATCCTCAGATTGGCATTAATTAATTAATTAATGCTAGTCCCTAGTGTCATCATTGACACTTAATGGCCAAACAATTGTCCTAGGGTCAAAAATGACACCAAGAGACCATAAAAATGTAGTTAGTATAACTTATCACAACCTTGTCTTTGACATACACTACATCCTTGAGGTCCTTGGCTTGCTACCATGAAATAACTGCCATGTGCATCACATGTAATAAACAACCTTGCACATTTAAGTAGTAACTTGATCAGATGTTATCGGCAAGATTAAAGCATCTCACAATTTCATGGTTGTCCATATGCAAATCTAGGTTGGGAAAAGCCAATCTCTATCAATATGTGGTAAAGCCAAACCGCCTTTGTAGCTATAGAACACAATGCACAATACTCTAGCTCTGTAAAAGAAAGGGCTAAAATAGGCTGCTTCTTATTGCTTCATGAGATAGCTCTCGATCCTAGGGAGAAGGCATTACCTAATGTGGATTGTCTCAAATCCACATCACCTATCCAATCAGAAGCACTCCAACTAGAGAGTGACCTCCTCTCTATGTACGATCCTGTAGGATTGAGTCCCTTGTAAAGAACAAAGAAAGTGCAAGGCTGCTCTCCCATGCTCTTGAGTGGGAGTCCTCATGAAAGAAGACACCAAAGCCACAACAAAAGAAATATTTGACTGAGTGTTAATAAGCTAGATGAGGGAGCCAACAAGACATTTGTAATAGGTGGCAGTTGTAAGGGGAGCTCTTGTTGCCAAAAGCTTGGACTCTAGGTCCATGGAGCATGAAATAGGCTACCAATCAACCTTACCAAACTTTGAAAGAAGCTCGAAAATGTACTTGTGTTGGGAAATAAAGATACCCTTAGCCATCTGATAGATCTTCAATTCAAGGAAGAAGTGTAAGATCCCAAGATGTGTCGTATCAAACTCGTCTCAAAATCTCCCAAGTCTGATCAACCTTTTGAGTATAGCTCCTTGTGATGATAAGATCATCCATATACAATATGAGAAAAATACACCTTTCACCCTCAAGCCTGTAGCATAGATTGGAATCATGAGCTGATTGATGGAAGCCACTCTGTAGAAAGAATTGATCAATCATCGGGTACCAAGCTCTAGGAGCTTGCTTCAGGCAATAGAGGGCCTTCCACAATCTCTAAACATGCTCCCCCTTTCTGTGCACAAGAAAATGTGGAGGTTGTGAAATACAAATCTCCTCCTCAAGGGCACCATTCAAAAAGGTAGATTTTACGTCCACTTGATAAACAGACCAGTGGTGTGGTGGGTTGCAAGAGCCAAGATAGTGCAAATAGTAGACATTTGAGTCGTAGGTGCAAGAGTCTCAAAATAGTCCAAACCTTCCCTTTGAGCAAAACCCTTGGCAACAAGCCTAGCTTTGTGTTTGTTTAAGAAACCATTTGCAAGGTACTTGGTCGTATAGACCTACTTTACACCTATCATCTTCCACTTCAGCGGATGTGGAACTAACTCCCAAGTTTGATTTCGCTTGATAGAATTGAGCTTTTTTGGCATGGCCTTATACCAAATATCTTGTGCAAGAGTCTCCTCAATTGTAGTAGGCTTGCTATCATAAAGAAGCTATGACACAAAGGCATAGTTCACATAGAGTGAACTATTTTGCTAGGCTTGTAAGCGAGCTGATCTGCATGGGCTTGTAGGAGAAGCAGGAAAGTGAGAAACACTTGAATCGTGCATGAGCCGTTGATATCAACGAGAAATTTGAATGGGCTCATCTTGTTGCAAAGAAGATTGAGTAGTCTCTTGTACCTACAATGCACATGTTTGTGGAAGGGCGATGCAAAAGTGAGACATGGAAGGCTTTTGACCAAAGAAAGCCTCCTATGGAGTCATGCCCTATAATGCAAAAGTTGAGGAGTGGTTCTGAATATGAACCGTAGTAGCCACTGCCTCACCCCAGAGGAAATGAGAAAGACCACGATGCTCTAACATCGATTGGGCCATCTCTAGCATGGTTTGATTCGCATGCTCCACCACACCATTCTCAGATGGAAATACTCCACCTGAATATTGTGATCCCTATAAAACTTAGGAAAGAGGCTAGGAGTAAACTCTCCACCATGCTTTGCTTGTACACCACGAACTTTGGAAGTAGTATGTGTCTCCACAAACACCTTCCGTTAACAGAAACAGAAATATGCCGCGCTCTCGTACTCTAGAAAATAAGAGTACACATAACGACTGAAGGCCTCTATAATGAGCATCAAATACTTTGCCTTCCCAAGGGAGGCCATGCCCATAGATCTGCAAAGGGCAGTATGTATTATTTCAAGTGGTGTAGAAGCTCTCCTAGTGGCAACTTGTGGATGTGGTTGCCGATGCCTCTTGCTCCTCAAATAACTAGGGCATAAAGTGTGAATAGGAGGGAAATCAAGAAGTCTCTCCACTATCTTCTTTCGAGAAGCCCTTCAAATAGTGTCAAAGTTCACATGACCATAATGAGGACCTCGTGGCTAAGGTTGTAAGGGTGTAAAGCCCACCCTGATGAGAACCTATCCAAAGGATGACACCTATGAAAGCATCCTCCACTATCATTGCATCTCGTGTAAAGATCATGCGGGTCCCAAGTCGCATATGACCATGAACAAATAAGAAGCGAAAAATTAAATGTGGTAGATAGAGGACTTTGGTGGAAGAAGATTGCATGATCGAGAATAAAGGAATAGTTGCCACTCTTGAACGGGAATTGTAGAATTTTCACCAATGGTGATACCCCCTTTGGCACTCATTTCTTGAAGCCAATTCAGTCTGTAGGTCATGTGAGAAAGGCCCCATTGTCCATGAACCAAGGCTTCTCTTGAATGGAAGAAGCAAGAGGTTATCCTCCTAAGTAAGGACATGCACAAAGATAGTCTCTATTGTAGTGGGGGTGGCCTTTGTATCCTTCAAATCCTTCTCCTTTGGCTTCAAGTGGGGATACTTTTGCCAAAACTTATCCTTGGGGTGAGTGCCCTTCCCCCATCCTTCTTGTCCTCGTGCTTCTTGGCCTTGGCTTGCGCCTTCTTTTTCTTCCCTCCACTTGTACCTACAACTAATGCCTTGGAGGAGCCAAAATAATTGTCCCCAACCTCTTTGAGTCTCGTCATGCAAGACAAGCGGTGAAAGCTCCTCCCATAAGAGTGTCTCGTGGGTCCTTGATGTGATAAGGTTGGTGTAGAAGACATTGAATTGAGGAGGTGGTAGCTAAGTCAAGAGGATCATAGCCATGTCTTTAGAGGATATTGTCCAACCAAGAGAAGGGGGATGGGTGTGAATGGGAGACTCCTCTCGCTGATGATAATTGTGTTTTCGCTCAGAGGAGTGTCCTGAGAGAAGCTCCTCTTGTGATCATCGAAGTTTGTAAATTGGTAAGACATTCTCGATTTTGCAATCATCCAGAAATTTGTGTTTTGATAGAAACACCGCGGTAAATAGAAGAAAGTCGGCTACAATGTTACTAGATGTGTTGCTTGCATTCCGAAAGTTGTCACCTGTCAGCTGAAGGAGATCGCCAACTGTAGAGGATTGTTGCCATCACCTGCTTGCTTGTATTTTTAGCAAAATGTAGGGAAGGAGGGGTTGCTTGATGTCTCGATGTTGTCACCTTGCCCTATATGTTGCCGCCTAGCTTGTAGGGGATGTTGCCTTGCTGCAAAGATGGTTGATGGGGCTTAAGACCTCTAGTTGGGGCTGTGTTTGCAGCAAATGCAGGCTAGAAATATGTGTTTTGATATTTGGTTGCTTCTCCACGAAGATTAGTTGCTCCTTTGTAGGAAATCTCTAGGTTATGTCCTCACTTAAGCAATGATACCATGTGAGAGTGCACAATGGAAGAGAAACGTGGAGAGAGAGAGAGAGAGAGAGAGAGAGAGAGAGAGAGGAAGTAGGAGATGAAGGAAGAATATTGCCTTGATTGAAGGAGAATGCTAATACACTGGGGATTGACCGATCAATATCTGCACATAGCCTCACAACATTAGTGAGGCCACTAGATTAGGTTGATGACAATGGTAGCACCAAGCATGGAGTGTTGGAATGTCGGAGTGTGCACCTGCTAATTAAGAACAAAAGACTGAAGAGTGTGTGTGCTTGCTAAGGGGGTTGGCTATAAATAGTAATAATTGCCCAAAATTGGTTGTCATGCACTAGTGGGTGCCCAAAAAGCTGGCTGATCAGCATTTATTGCTGACCACCTTGAAGAAAATGCTAGAATAATAGGGAAAGGCCATGGAAAAATCCTTGATGACAAGGGCAATGTTCAATAGGTAGAGATAGATTGTGGAAAGCAGAAACTAGACTAGGAATGCATACAGGAAGTTGACAAATTGAAGAAAATGCACCTAAAACTGCCAAAGCTCCTATGTTTTTGTCAAACTCTGGTAGGAGCTCATAGTGATTGTTGAGCTCAATGCATAAGGATAAGATTGTACTTTTGCTCATATAATGACAACTTTGGGTGGATTAAAATACATACAAGGACTCATCTTGAGTGCTACAAGTCGTCCAAGGACAAAATAATAAAAAAGTGATGTGTTTTACAAAAAAGCGGTAATTTCGATCGTTTTTGAGAATTTTCGTAGTTTTGCTTGCGTTGGCTCGATCTCCGTTTGATTTGAGTACCTCGATGCCCATTTGGAGTTCGTATGACAAAGTTATGGCTGAAACAAGTTCAGTCAGGCTTAGGGCCCTATACAAAGACAAAAACAAAAACATAAAAAAGCAAAAAGCAAGGCAATGAACTTCTAGATAAGATGCATAGATTGATGTATGAAGGCGTGGGCAATCAAGAGAGCTATCTTATGCAGAGATCTTGTGGAGTGAAGTGATTCTACCACTTGACAGGTGTCTTTTGCTTGTAAGGGCTTGCACAGGAGTATCCAATTTGGAGTAGATTTTGCATTTGTGAGATTTTGGAAGAGATTCACTATTGTAAACAAGAGTTTGTTTTGGTAGAGAGAGTGGGCTGAAGTGCAAGAGATTCACTATTGTAAACAAGAGTTTGTTTTGGTAGAGAGAGTGGGCTGAAGTACATGTGGGCCGCTGAGAACAGTAAATGCAAGCTATAGATGGTCTTACATCAGAAAACGCTGGCAAGACAGCCATGTGGTAGCATGTGATAGGCCGGGGATAGAGTGGATAGTAGTCGTCCAGGTCATTAGCAATAGAAAATAGTTGCCACCTAATGGAGAAGGTTGGATAGTAGGCATCTAATTTGAAGAAATAGCCTAACGTAGAAACATAAGTGAAAGTGTCCGACAAAGCATAAACTCAACAGAACAGAGTCGGGTTAGGGTAGCTCGGAGACAATGAACATAGTGAAAATCCGATTGAACAAATGAATTCTGAATATACAATGCTCATGCAACAAACAAACCATGCAAGGAATGAAAATTGTACTCTGAACTCTTGTGTCTTGAGGACCAAGGCAAAGGTAATGAGTGGGAGAGTGTGTCGTACTCTTGATGGATCCTGAAACACAGCATGGCAGCCTTAAAGATGTTGGACAGCAGCAAACATAGCTAATGATGTGTTGGATCAATGTCGGATGCACAAAGGGAAAAACAAACAATGCAACAGCAGTTGATGACATGGCAGCTTGTATGGCAGCCTGCAATGTAAACGCAGATGAAGATGGTGACATGGCAGCCTGTGTATCAGCCTGCTGAGGCAAACGCAGAAATTCTGTTGTCATTGGGGGAGGCCGGCAGCCATCAGGTACAAATGCAGTAGTAGAATGCCACGTGGCCACTGCTGACAGCAGAGGAGTGAACAGTAGCAACAGTGGTTCTGAACAGCAGCTGTGGAAGGTGGGGACTGCGTGATGAAGGCTGGAAACAGGCCCTGGATGGGTGTAGACAAGGTTGGGCAGCCTCAGTTGAGATGTCCTCCGCAAATGGGGTGTGGGTAGTGAAGTTAGAAGGCCTGAAATTTGCAAAAACGAGATTGGGCTGAATGGAGTGCAGCCTACCTATTTATAGAAAGTTTCGGGACCTTGAACCTCTTCTGTTTTAAACTCTCTTGAACTGCTCCTTGTTTTAGGGTTTCATTATTTAAGCATTTTTGGGGCTGTTTAAGGGTTAATTCAGCATGTACAGCTTATTTTAGCTCAGCATCTAATGATGGAGAGTAGTGGGCAGCAGGTTGAATTGAGATAACCTCCACGAACGGGGTTGTGGACAATAGAGATATGGCATTTGCAAATTGCAAAAACGAGATTAAGGCCGAGTGGTGGGTAGCGTGTCTATTTATAGATGGATGGGTCCTCCCAAATTAGGGTTTGGCTTATGGGACACATACACTCTAGGATTGTGCTGCTTTTTACTAAAAGCTTGGTGATTTTGAGTTCTGGGGCTGTTATTAAGAGCTAATCGAGCTTAGACTGCAAATTTTAGCTAAACATTTGATTCCAATTGAAGTGCTAGAATCAGGAGCTAGACTCACAAAGGCTCCATAACTTGGTAATGTGGAGAACTCTTGCCTATTGATGATGAAGAGATAGGCCATACTTTGTGTTGAGTTTGGAACCCTTCAACTATCAAGAAGTATCCATGTCCACTGTCCTTTGAAACCTATGTTAAAAATTTATGAAAACCCCAGAACTCTTTGAGGGAGCTTGAAGTGGCCCCAAGAAATTTACCAAATGGCTGTCTGGACTCCTATGGCATCCTGAAGAACCGGCTCAATCTCCAGTGATTGAAGGAACGGGCAAAGAAGTATTTGGCAAAGTCCATCTGCTCGTGAGAGTCTGAATCCAGAAACCATGGTCCTAGAGTTTCAAATACTAATTCAAGGTCTGCTGAAGCTGCTGAAAACAGAGCTCTCCATGTATTGCTCTTGACATTAGCAAAGCTCTGCTTCATCTGATGAAACAGAATAGCCAAGGGAGGACTAATTATTGGGTGGACAAAGGGGGAAAGGCTTACCTTCCTCTGAAGGCATGTTTTGCAGCTTGCTGCTGCTGCTACGAAAATGAACCTAGCTGTTTGGAGTGGCTCGAAGCTAAGCAGGAGAGTCCACAGCATTCCACAGTCCACCATCTCAGCTGTGCAACATCCTTGTTAGTAATCAGAGGTCTTGACTTGACATAGAGGAAGATGCTAGCTTTGATAAGCTTGGGATAGCGGAAGTTGCTAGCTTTGATAAGTTTGGAATAAGAGCAGGTACCACGTCACTGCTGTGTTATAAAATGCCTCCTGCATGATACAGGTATCTTACTTGAGTCCAGGGTAACCATTGTGTTTCATGTGGTTACATTGGACATCCCTCGTGTGCTGACATCACTCTGGGAATTTAATGGTTTGAGGCAGACATTGCAGTTCCTTATGACCCATACAACATTGCAATCATTGTATTTCATTGGTTGCATTGGGCACCCCTCTTGTTTGCTGACATCACTCTAGGAATTTAACTTTTCGAGGCAGATATTGCAGTTCCTAATGACCCATACATCAATGCAATCATTGTATTTCATTAGTTGCATTGGACATCACTTTTATATTTTTACATTGTTCTAGGAATTCAATGGTTTGAGGCAGATGTTGCAGTTCCTAATGACTCATACGTAATTTTTCTAGGTGTGGCTAGCTTGCTGGTTTGACCTGGCTGGCCCTGACCAGTCACCCAACCAGGTTGGCACAATTTGTCGGTTGGGTTTGCGAGCATGGCCTGTAAAAGACCCCAGTGGTGTACAGATCCTGGGTCATATTTCATGCTATTTTTGTAGGATGTGAGTGTGTTGATAGCTGTCAGTCTGAGCAGGCGGTAGCTGATCGACCGCCTCCGATCTCTCTTTCCTGGAGGCTGTTGGAGATTTACTGCGCTAATTAGACCAGTCATAATACCTATGTGGGTGTGTTTATTGAGTATATTCCCTTCTATCAACAAGATTGAAGTTTTAGACATTGCACAGCCCACAAGATAATGGGCAATGTTTGATGTTTTTCAAGATGCTGTTTTCTGTCTTTCATTCTGAACCCTCTTTAGTTTACTGGATGTGTATGTTCAGTGCAGGAAACCTCAAGGTGGCCTCATATTTTTCTTTATGTTATTTTATATTCCAGGTATTCATCAAATTGATGCAACTCCATGGGCGGGCAGGAAACCATGAAAGGGTCTTAGAACTCTTAGAATTGGTCACTAAGCTTGGCATCAAACCAAACAGTGGTGTTTTTGACTGTTTGCTCCAAGCATATTGCAAGGCAGGCTTAGTAGAAAAAGCAAAAGAAACTTTTTCAAAATACAGAACGGTATGTTCCATGAGGATGTTGCTAAGAAACATTAATTAGTTCTCTTAAGTATTATATCTTAGATCATTGTTTTGACTATATGTTTTGGAAATAATTTTTGGACTATGTTCACTCTCTTTTGCATAGTTTTTAGAAGAAAACCGGTTCTTTTACAAAAATGAAATTCACATCAATCTCCTGTCAGTGTTTATATGAACCACTATTTTCTGCTGTAAAGCCAGATAGTGTTGTCCTAAGGAAATAAGCATGGAGGGTTGATTGGCATAGTGAGATGACAAATAGTAGATTTAGAAGAGATAAAATTTGCACACAGACATGAGATTAAGCTTCTTGATTTCTGAGTCTGTGGCTGAAGTCTTGAGTAGGCTGCACACAAAGTGCTTATTACAAGCATGAAGTATCACTGGAAGTGGGCAGGGTTAATATTTGTTCTGTATGTTAGAGTGTTTTGTTGCTCTGAAGTTTACAGATGATGATTTCCATTTTTACATATTGTGTCTTAGTCAGTTTACAATAATGATTTGTATTTTGAAAGAAAGTAATATTCTGCTGTCAGGTGCTGGGAGTAAGACCATCAATAATAGCCTACAACATGATGATAGATTGTTTGGGGAAACATAGTCTTCATGAAGAAGCATTACAGTTGTTTGCAGAAATGCGGATAGCTCGGATTATGCCTACCACTGTAAGTTACAACTGTATTATCTCGACCATGGTGAGAGCGGGACAGTTAGAGCAAGTTGATCGTTTATACCGGAGAATGTTGAAGGATAATGTACAACCAAATTTGCACACATACACGACTCTAATCCAGAGCTATACAAGGCACAATCAGACAAAATATGGACATAAGGTATATATGCTTCATCAACCTAACATGTTATTTTAGCTGGTGACACATCATATGATAGGATATTATTATTGTATCTAATTTTTCAGTGTATAATGTGTTTGTTTTCTTTGATGCTGGATATCAAGTTGCACATCATATGATTGGGTGTTACTGCTATATATAAGCTTTCAGTGTGTGAGGTGATTATTTTCTCTGATGCTGGATATGAAGCATAACACATGCTTTAAAGAACTCTTTTTTAGTGGCAATATGTAAAGCTGTATTAATAAGTTTATGCTGTGTAATTTCTTCAGATATATAATTCTATGAAGAAATCTCAGATTGAGATGAAGGATGCTGCATTCCAGACTGTTTTGGTTCTCTATGTGGAAGGGAACTGGTACAATTATGCTGCTGCAATACTAAAGGAAATGGAAAATAAGGGAGTTGTTCTGGATGCAATGTCTCATGGCTCGTTAATTCGTTCTTTTGGAATTTTAGAAAGCTTCTTGACACCTTTGGCCAAAGCTGTTCAAGAGAGCTCATATGGAGTCTGCAAGTTGCTGACAGCGCTTTTCCTTAGCGCAGAAAGACCTCAAAGAGAGTCTGAAGTTGTCCATATATTGGGTCCATACTTTGAAGAATGGAATGCAGTGGATGACCAGGTTGCAAAATCTCACGTTTACAATGCATTTATGGATTGTTTTTGGAAAAAAGGTCTGAAAGGAACAGCCAGAAAAATACTAGACTTGGCAAGGGATGTGTATGCAGATCATACTCGACCTCAGTTGAATGAAGATGAATGGATTCTTGATGTCAGGGGACTATCTGTGGGAGGGGCAAAAGTTGCATTATTTGATTGGTTTAATGGCTTGCAGGCACCAGCTGGTGAAGATGTGATCAACAGTAGGAAGGTGGTAATAATAACAGGGAATGAGTTTACACCCCATCTGGTTCGAGATAATAGGTTTCTGAAAGGTGCTCTGATGTCTATGCTTGGATATCTTAACTCTCCCTTTGTAGAATCTGAAAAGGATACTCAAAAGCTTGAAGCTACTGCATCTGATGTACTTAAATGGATGTCAGAGAGTGCATTTAGGGAAGCTTGCAGTCTTACTGATGCTGTTGAGTTGTATCACTCAATTTCCAACTCATCTTGATAGTCAAGTTAATTTCCTGCGAGCTTCCTGCAATTGGGAATGGCTACAATTCAGTATATTGAGATGGTCTTTTGAAAAGTGTTGTTGATCCTATTTTTCTCATTTTTATAATTTGCTTGCAGGTGTTTTATTTTTGTGCGTGTGCGTGCGTGGCAATGATTGCTGTACTAAAAGATTATACACTGTTGTAATGAAAAATTAATCAGATATATATTGGGCCTTCTGCAGTGTGCGCGTGTGCCTCTCTCTCTCTCTCTCTCCATTATTGAGCGGCTACCCTAGTGGCTAAGCCACTTATTTTATTAACCCACTAACTTGGGTTCAAATCTTCTTTTTTTTCTGCACCGATATGAATTTAGTGCAGAATGTGGGAGTTGAACCCAAGACCTTTTGGTCACCACATGATCAACTTAACCAACCAAGCTACACCCATCCATTACCCCCCCAATATGTGAGAGCAAGGTATACTCTTGTATTATTCACTTAGAAACAATTCAAAATAGGCACATCCTAGGGCTATACCCTTATGACGTCACATATAAGAGGGTTCACCATTGGGTATAGGAAATCACATGTCGAGTGGAAACCAAGTAGGGCTTAGAGTCACTAGGTGATGACGCCATGGTATAGCTATATAGCCTTTACACTCACCCCCTCTTATTGGATTGTTGTTCTCAACAATCTAAGGGCACCGTTTATTGGACTCATTCGGAGTCTTAACACGGCTTTTGCTAACAAGCTGGCTAGTGTCTGTTGGTTAGAGTCACTAGGTGATAACACCATGGTATAGCTACAAAGCCCTTATAGTCACCCCCTCTTATTGGATTGTTGTTCTCAGTAACCTAAGGGTAGCATTTATTGGACTCATCCGAGGTCTTAGCATAGCTTTTGCTAACAAGGTGGCTAGTGTTTGTTGGTCTAGGATTTTTTGTGAGACAATCGTGGGGTTTTAACATAGACTATACTATTAGATTGGTTAGTGTTTGCTACACTAGGACTTGGGGATCTTAACACAACTTTTTCTTGCAAGTCGGTCAGTGTCTGTTCATGTAGACTTGGTAGTAGAGAGTAGTAGTGACTCTGAGCCTTGCTTGGTTTTCGCTCTACATGTGATTTCCTACACCCAGTGGTGAATCTTCTTATGTGTGACGTCATGAGAGTGTAGTCCTGGGATGTGTCTATGTTATACCATTTCTTTGAGTGAATAATATAAGAGTATACCTTGCTTTCACATATCATGTTACATTTTTCTCTTGGGCTACTTTTTATTCTTGCCCTCTACTCTTCTTTCTTTTTTCCATTGTTGGGATGGGTACATTTTCTCTGTTGTCGTTCATGTGGTCAGTGGTGTCGATGTGGGAAAGCCGCGTTTCGCCTTTTGGGTGGTGGTCATGCTGCGGGGAAGGGGCATTGGATCTTCTCTCTTGCTTTTGTGAGCACTCATTCACTCCGAGCAAGAGTTGCTCTGATACCAAGTGTGATGTACCTGCACTCAATACTCACTCAACATGGCACAAAAAGGTAATACGATATGTGAGAGCAAGGTATACTGTTGTATTATTCACCCAAAGAAACGGTACAACATAGGCATATCCTAGGACTATACCCTCATGACGTCGCACATAAAAGTGTTCACCATTGGGTATAGGGAAAAAATTAGAGTAGCAAAAATTGTGTATAGTCACATGGTGAAGTGAATAAGTGGTGGGACACTTGGAAGCTTGAGAGAAGTGTTTTGATACTTGCCTCTTCTTTATAGTCATTAGGATTGAGAATTGTCAAGAAATAACAACTAACTAAAGTTAGTAAGAACCATTAGAATGTAAATTTATTATTTTTAGATTTTAAATGTCTTCCTTTTTCTTTTGGATTAGTGTTTTAAGACCAATCCAAGGCTCCTCAAATTTAGGGATCTAAAATCGAGGGTTAATAAATAATTTAGGGATTTTTCAATATGGGTATCTTTTAGGACTCTTCTAAAATTTAGAAATTTTCTAAAGTTTAGGGATTCCCTAATATGGATATAATGTAATAGGTCTTTTTAAGTATATTACAAGAACTATCTAGAATCCTTATATAAGCATTTTTGCAAAGATATATATATATTATACTTTCACTCTATATATGCACTAGTAATGCACACTTTTCATGATCATGCCAACTTGCTAATTGTGATTGTCTATTTTGGTGGATCTAGCCTACACTTTTAAGGCTTTAATTCTTTATGTGTGTGAGTCATGATCTTGACATGCTCGCGTTTCAATTGTGTGTCGAATCGAGTTATATAGATGGAAGTATAGACTATCTTTTTCTCTATTCCATTGCATAGGTCCACCATAATCTATAACCACTTACTAATGGCCAGCTCTAATGTATTTTATCATCATAAAAATAATTTTGATAAATAATTGATTATACTATTAATTCAAAAGAATACAAGTTCTTTTTCTATTGTGTTGCAACTATACAATATCTTATTTATATGTTTGAATAATATTAGGATAATCCTTTATGAGTTTTTTGTCCATCCACTTTTCACTTGTTGTGGATAAATCTTTAAGCTTTGGCAAACATTTTTAAGCCACAAAACTAGTTCTTGATGTTCAATCTTTTAAAAAAGAATTCATTTTGTTTCATCACTTTCTAAGGCATCTAGCGTAATGGTTACTTTGGTTTTGTTCCCATGCAAGGCTTAAGTAAAATTAAATGGAAATCATTGTATATTTTCTAATAAGTAAGAAGCTGAGTAAAAAAACTTCATTTATTTTGTTAGTTGATTTAAAATTTCACTTTAACTGTCTTTTTGTAATTAAAATTCATGAAATTTCTATTAGATTCCATCTTTTTTTGGTTCAATAAAAAGCCAAATAAGCCATAGGAACACATTAAACACTATGCACAATTCACCAATTCAAGAAAAGAAAGCTTATGTGATAAAAACACATATTGTACTTGAATTCTCCAAGCAAGAAGAGGTAAGATATTCTTTACGTCTTATATAGTTGCTAACATGTCATCTATTGCTTGGACATGCTCCATTTCAGTTAATTTTAGCCCTTTTCCTCTCTATTTACTTATAGAACATTACAAGGATGAAGCACATAAACACCTGCTAAGAGTAGAGAAGAGGGAGGACAAATAAATAAGAGAGATGCAATTAATTTTTTATCTTATTTCTTTTACACTCTCTTGCCACCCACTATGCTTTCCATCTTTTTACAAGTTCTTTGCATGAAAATAATGCGGTGTGTAATGACACAGATACAACTAGCTACCCCTCTTGAAATACCTACAATGCCTTGATCTCTTTCAATTTTAAATTTAGCATGAATACACCCCACTACCACTTAAATGAGTGGTCATCCTATGCTCCTTATCACTTTAGTCTTCAAATAAGGTTTAAAAAATATTCGAATGTCATTGAAATAGATGCCAAAGCCTCTAAAATATTCCTCTTGCTTGCTACTTCATTCATATCTATGGGATAGGGTGACTTAGCTTGTTGAATCCACAACCATATCTAGACATTGTATCATTAGAGTAGTGACTCAAAGGCCCCATTAAGGAGAGCCTAGTAGAGCACTCTCTAGTAACCATAGGCATACATAACCCAAGGAAAGTGGTAGCCATATTCCTACTCACAACATTGGTTCTAATCCTAAGAGCTCGATGTTTTTTATCATATATTTTAAAAAGTACCCATTTCTCTCTTCTCATGCATATCAAACAAGAAACATAGAAGGGGGGATGAATACATTTGATCATAGAAAATATTGCCTTTTTGCATCATCATTGAAGAGTCAAAGCCTTTTGAGTGCACAAAAAAGAATCATCCATATGAATAACTCAACCAAACATATTAGTAACACTATTCCCAAGTGATTAAAAAAAGGTCCCCTTGGCCAATCGAAATATCATAAGACATACTAGAGATAGGAACCTAAGGTGCTAAATACTGTTGTTCAAAAGGTGAGAGGACGTGAAGAATAATAGGCTTCATGTGGTTATGCCTCTCTACATCTACCTAAATTCCTCTAAATTATAATTCTTAATGATTAGTGCAAAGCAAAAATTTTGCATTTTTATCCTTTAGTAGTGCCACTTCCTTACTATTAGTGTCACCCCTACAAATCACACTATCTCTAAATAATTGGCTTAAGCCACAAGAAGGGTCCTCATTTAAAGCCTCATTCTTTCCTGTGCTCAATTAGGCTTCATCAAAAGGTTTCACATCTAATTTCTTATTAGAGGTAATAGATCTAGACAAACTATCATCAACAATGCCACCCTAAAGAAACCCTAGGATTAATGTCCCTGTTGATATGTATTTTGAAAGCTCAAACGTGTTTGAGATTCCTCTTACTGAACTCTTAACCTAGTCTCATCATGACATTGACTTAGAGATTGCCTATTCTTGGCTTCATAATCACTAGAGTTGTTCTTGAGTCCAATTGCCACTTTTTGAATATGAAGAGGTGAGGATTTTGGTATCCATGCTTTAGGCTTAGATCTATTTCCATGCAGGGCATATCAATCTTCATTAGGCTTGGATCTATTTCCATTTCCAGTAAGGGTATGTTCCCTTTTTACTAAGCTTGTATCTACACCTTTCTATTACTCCATGCTTTAGTGCATATGTGCGTTATATGCTAATCCACGATACTACCCTTATGAACAAGCCTATCTAAATGGCAATAAGAAGAGGAATCAAAAGGCTTCTCGAAGGCCTCTAAAAGGTCCATTACACAATGAGATTATGGGATCTTTAATATTCCATTTGCATCATGTATACTCCCACTAGTTGTTGAGATAGCAAGCTCAACATGTGCGGACATTGATGATGGACGACATGGCTAGATAGGTCTGCACATCTGCACTTATCACGTTGGTGGTCATTATGATCCTCACATGGCCACTGACTTATCACTTATTATATTTAGTTTGTTTCACCTACCTATAGCTGGTATAGTTATAGCACAAATTGACTAATCTAGTTAGTTATGCATTGTTTGAGTTAGTAACTATTGTGTGTATGGTGTGTATTTGGCTTAGTAACTCAAGCAAGTCCCCTCCCCATGCGATTCTTGACATGGTATCAGAGCAACACCACTGAGAGAGGCTAGTTTTGAAGGATGAAGTGAAGGAGAAGAAGTAAGGATTCGAGCAAGCAAGCAATGGGTAAGAAGCTCTCCTATTCTTCCACTCTTTCTCTTGGATAGTGCCTGTGGAGGCACTACTATAAGCATGGCAAAAGAAAAATCTCAGAGTACTATGAGATTTGGTGTGTGAGAAGAGCACTGTATATTCTGTAGTTAAGTTGTTTAAAGGCTTGCCGCTACTTTTTTGGGCATCTGAGACTGTTTCAATATCCGTTTTAGATAGTGTCATAAGGTTGTAGACAACCGTTTCAGGGCATATTGCCATTTTGATTGTGTTGACCAAAAGTGGAAGTATAGGTTATATATTTCAAATATGTAAGTTTTGAGGTGTTTACCAAGAAGAAAACATAGTTTTATCTGCCAAACAAGTTGCAGATTATATGTATTGTTGAACTGTCAGTGAAAAAGACTACTTGGTATATTGCTGTGCACTTGTTGTGAAAGGTTGCAGAAGACTTGCTTGCTATTTTGTATCATTTTTATGATAATGGCACAGAACAGTGGAAACCCCATCATTGAGAAGATGGACAATAACAACTACCCATCATGAGAGTTTTGTATGATGAACTTCCTTATTGGAAAAGACCTTTATGAGTTCATTTAAGGTGAAGAAAAGGAGCCAAAGTTCAATAACCCTGCAACTACAGATGAATTAAAGGCATGGAAAGAATGGAATACAAAGGACAAACATGTGATGCATTGGCTATTTGTAGCCATTGATAATACTATGCTAAGACATATCAGGAATGTAGAATCTTCACATGCAGCTTGAACAATTTTTGAGAAGATGCTTTTAGCAAATACAAAGGCACGGAAGATTCAACTCAAACAAGAGTTGAATACTTTGAAGAATGAAAAATGTCTGTCAATAAGTATATTGAAGATGAGGAGCATTGCAGATACTTTGGCAACAATTGATGCAATGCCTAATGATGATGAATTGGTTTAATCTACTTTGGGTGGCCTTAATAATGAGAAGGCTTGGAAATCATTTGTCACTTCTGTCTATATACGGAAGCCATTTCCAGATTTTGATGAGTTGGTCTCTCTCATGATTACCAAAGAGATCAATATGCAGCGTGACTCATGTGAACATGAAGAAAAAGAGTGATGTATTTGAGCACTTTAAAACTTTCAAGGCTGCTGTTGAAAGACCAGGCTTGAAAGTTAAGTGCTTGAGATCAGAAAGAGAGGAAGAGTACCTCTCTAATGAGTTTAATGGCTTATTTAGGTCTCATGGGATAAAGATATAGTTTACTTGCCGATATACGCCACAACAAAATGGGGTTTAAAAAAAAAAAGGCATATTGCAGAAGTTTCACGGGCATTGATATGTGGTTGAAAAGAATATGCCAAATCATTTTTGGTTTGAAGCTATTCATACTACTATCTATGTTATGAATAGAACTCCCATAGCTGCAGTTCATGAGATGACCCCCGATGAATACTGTACAAGCAAGAAGCTTGATGTGTCACACTTGAAAGTGTTTGGCTATATCACATATGTTCATATGCTAGATGAGCTGTGAAAGAAGCTCGATCCAAAGGCCAAAAAATGTATTTTAATTGGATACTCTTTAGAGAAAAAGGGCGTCGTTGTTATCACCCTGCCACAAGTGAGTTCAAAGTGAGTAGGGATGATATTTATGATGAGATGAGCAGTTGGTATGCATCTTCTGGTGATGCATTAGATGATGATGATGATCATGATAGTTATGTGCAGAAAGAAAAGTAAGAATCATGGAGCCTTAGTGGACTAGAAATATCATCTGGTACTATATCTACAATCAGCCCTTGGTCTGGGGGGAGACTAATGAGTAGCTCCACATCTTCAAGTGGATCTATAAGTGTTGTAGATAAAGACAAAAGAAAGAAGAAAGTGTTGGATGGTAATGATTCATCTACTAGTCATTTGGGATTTAATGGAGATTCTAGTGGTTCAGAGAGTTTGGATGATGAGCTTGGTATTCCTTCAGTCAAGACACCAAGTGTACAGAGAGCACATTGGTAATGTAAAGGCTCTACTAATTGATCCAATGGTACAAAGGTCTAGCAAGGTCAAATACCCTATTAAGAGATTTAGTTTTGAAGGTTATGCAGTTCACCATTATACTTATATGGTAAATGTAGTTGAGGATGTTGAATCCACTTATTTTTAGGATGCTGTTGGCCATGCTCATTGGGATGTCACAATAGATGAAGAGATGGCTACATTAGAAGCCAATAAGACTTGGGATTTGGTACCCTTTCCTAAAGACAAGAAAGCTATTGATTGTAAATGGGTTCACAAAATCAAGCATAATGCAGATGGTTTGATTAGTAGGTATATGGCTAGGTTGGTTGCAAAAGGCTGTGCTCAAACATATGGCATAGCTTATGAATAAACATTCAATCCAGTTGCTAGGATGGCAATTGTTAGATGTGTGATTGCTTTGGCAGCAACCAAAGGTTGAATTTTACAAAAAAATGGATGTCAAGAATGCATTCTTGCAAGGTGAATTGCAAGAAGAATGCGTTCTTGCAAGGTGAATTGCAAGAAGAGGTGTATATGGAGTAGCTCGTAGATTATGAGGATTTTGAGCATCCTACGTATATGTGCAAGTTAAAGAAAGCGCTCTATGGACTGAAGCAAGCACCTAGTGCATGGTCTGACAAGATAAGAGAGTATCTTGTCAACATTAGATTTTATATTTATGATGATGATCACTCACTTTATGTGAGAAAGGAAGATGCAGGTTTGGTCATAATAGTCATTTGTGTGGATGACTTGATTATTACATATGACAATGATAGTGGGATTGTTGAAGTTCACTTTTTGAAGAAGAAAATTGAGATGAAGGATTTGGGTGAGTTGAGGTACTTTCTTGGTATTGAGGTGATTAGAGGTGATGATGGTATATGGCTATCCCAAAGGCAATATGGCTTGGATATGTTATTCAAGTATGGTATAACAACGTGCAAGCCCATTTAAGCGCCATTGGAGTAAAATATAAAGTTGAGTATTGATATTGGGGATGAGATAGAAGACCCTACTATGATCAAGAGAATAGTAGGAAGTTTGATTTACATAACCATCACAAGGCCAGTGAGCCTTACTTGGATGCAGTTAGACGCATATTGAGGTATGTGAAGTCCACTTTGCATTATGGACTTTTTTATGATGCATGTAGAAATATACATGTGTTTGGATACACAAATGCAGATTGGGCTCAGACAGAAGATCTATAGAGGATTCATGTTTTCCCTTGGAAGTACAAGAGTTACATGGAGTAGTAAAAAGCAACCTACAATTGCTTTATCGAGTATAGAGGTTGAGTATAGAGATGCTGCTATGGCAACATGTGAGGTGGTATGGCTATAGAAGTTATTGGGTGATTTGGATGTGCATGGAGATGGTCTAATTGTCATTCATTGTGACAACATGAGTAACATACAACTAGCTAGGAACCCTATGTTTCATGCTAGGACAAAATACATTGAGATACACCACCACTTTGTGAGAGAAAAGGTAATCGCATGAGAGATTAACTTGGTATATGTCAGCACACAGGATCAAATAGCTGATATTTTCACAAAGACATTGGGTGTAGAGAAACTTTGAAAGTTTCAAATCTTACTTGGAGTTGTAGAGATACAGTTGAGCTTGAGGTGGAGTGTTGAGATGGAAAGCTCAACACATGTGGACATTGATGATGGATTGCTTGGCTAGATGGGTCCGCACATCTATACTTAGCATGTAAGTGGCCATTATGATCCTCACATGGCCAATGACTTATCACTTATTATATTTAGTTTATTGCACCTACCTACAGTTGGCATAGTTATAGCGCCACTCGATTAGTATAGTCAGTTATGGACTGTTTGACTTAATAGGCCACTTTTCTTTATGTTGTATCTTATCTATACTTTGTGTACATTGTATTGTGTGTGGAAGATGAATAAGAAACTAGCAAGAAAATGTTTTGGCCTCCATCTCTCTTCTTATGTTCTTGAGTGAGCTTTCTCTTGTGTGTATGGTATGTGCTTGGCGAAGCAACTCAAGCAAGTCTCCCCCCCCCCCCCCCCCCCCCCACCGCAATTCTTAATACTAGTAATATATGGGTCTCTTATACTTTTAACATTTTGGCATTAGGGGAGATTTGGACTCAAGTTTGGGCCTTTTAGTTTTAGAGAGCGAAAGCCTCTCAACCAATAGGAAAAGAGCTATCATTATGACAAAATTGGAAATTTCTAAATTTTAAGTAATTTATCTCCTATTCAAATATTTTTAAAATAAATACTTTTTAGGTATTTTTGGAGCACAAATTCATGGAGGCACAAAATACAAGAGGTATTGGTACAACTAAATATACTAGACAATAACATTGCTTTGTCAGTCCCGCATAACCTTGTAGTCTCCTAGTTGTTTTATCAAAATTATCAAATAATATACCCAAATATTTTTCCTTCATCGTAGTATATTTTTCTTAAAAATCTCAAATAGTTTAACAACGTGCATGCCCTCTCTTCATTTTTGCATAGGATTTACTATTATCTCTTTTCTCTCAATGTCTTCTTCTACTTTATCTTCTATTTCAATGGAAGCTTCATATCCTTGATGATTCCCCTCTTCCATCAAAGAATCACAATATACAATGATTTTGATCTTGACAATAATAGGTGGATTCCTAATACCATCTTTGTTGGTTCTTGGGTTATGTTGTAGATAAAGAAAAGGAGAAGATGTGGAAATGAACTCATTGACACTTATAAGGGGTGAGCTAAGGATTTTAAGCTCTAAGGACTAAGAAAAAAAATCGAGGAGATGCTTATACAACATACACATATGCACTCAAAGCTATGCTTACAAAACTAGCAATTAGCATGCCACACCGTAAACCAACGTATAAATTTAAAGTATTTTTATAGACTTGAAACTGGGTTTTATGTTTTAAAAAGTTGTTAAAGTTTATGTATGTAAATATATGGAATCTTTGATGCATTTCATGGATTTAGTGGGGTGTACAAAGCAACCTCAAACAAGTCATTGGTTGAGGATATGATTTTCTTTTATGAAAAATTTTACATTGCACCATCAAGCATGGTAGGATATGGATCTATCGAGTGTCTTCCACTCCTAGCTTTAGATAGTGCAGAATAGCAAATTCTAGGAATCTTTTATATTAAAGACTTATGCAGATATTCAAAGATATATTTGACCTAATGTAGTGAGTCAATAGATGAAGATCACAATCTTCATGCATTACATGTTTTTGTAGACTTCTTTTATGATGAGGAATTTCAGAAAATATCATCAATATTCATATGCAAATTGGAGAAATGCAAGGACTTTCTAGGTCAAAGTTGGGATAAAGAAGAAGTGTATGGGATTACGTTCAAAGTCAATGCAAATCCATTGTCTATAAATATATGATTGCATCACATATTTTTATTCTATTACATGAGATGGTATTATGTGGATAGAAAGATTGTAGCAATTCATCAAGACTTATAGAATGACATTTATAATCGTATGATGATATTAGAGGTTTGACTAGAGGATGAGCTCTTAATAATGCTCAGTGTAAGGGAGAATGTCTCTTTATGTCAAGTATGAATGGACCTAGCAAATGAAGACCTAAGTATCCTTGGTGCTTATTTGTTCAAGTGCAATGGTTCCTACAAAACTATAATATGTAATCCAAAACTGTGCTGCATTGTCTAAGATATATGTTTTTTTTTGTTAATAAAGTTAATCATGGTGAACCTTATGTGCATGTGTCCCAAAGAAAAGAAAGAAATACTTTATGTAGGGACATTATCACGAAACAAGTTTTCATCTTGCCACAACCTATCTGATAGAAATACAAATACAATAAACTTTGTAAAAATGACAAAATGTAACACAAAAATAATTTTAATTCTACTGCCAATGGTTATAGTTTGATTACAAGTCTATGTTTTATATACAAGAGGATAATTTCTTATTTGAATATAAAATTTTGGCATATTTACAATCTTTGAATTCTCTCTGTATTTGAAGTCCATCGGTGGTGTCCTCTATTGTACCAGCCAACTCAACATCATCCAAGTATATGGCTTTCATATGGGGTTCTAACCTTTTGACTTCTTTGCACATTGGGCATGGTGGAAGAGGCACATAGGTAGGTGGTATCAAAATGTTTTTGTGTGTTGCATAGTTGATTAGCCTTCTATGCTCTAAACAGAAGAAAGTTGTCAAGTTTGTAGTTTTTCAAGTGATTACTCTACATAAAATTGTATAAATGATGCTAAGTATAAAGTCATTAACACTATGCTGGGTTGGTTTAAGAAAAACTAAACTTACATAGCTTGGTCAGAGCTCGAGTAAATGCTCTAGAAGCACTTTGGCATTGCACTAGTGCTCTCAATCTACAATTGTGGCCATCACCTTGCTCTAGCATTCAACAATCACTGTGTGTGTATTCTTTGATATTTCTAGTCTTAACTAATAGCCTCAAAGCCTTTGATAAGTTTTTCAACACATCTACTTTGGTAAAAAACAATGTTAGTGTCTCTCTCTCTCTTTCTCCCCCTTTTCCTCTCATGGGCTTAAGGGACTTGGTCCTTCACATTATTATGGTACATGTATTATCACGGTACACATATGTCGAATTGGCAAGAAAGCATTTGCTTGTGGCAATGTCAAACACTACTAGGCTATCAAGCTCCAATGAGATCTACAAGGTAAGAAGGACAACAAAATTACCAAAAAATAGATTTGAGATATTCTAGAAGAAACATACTGAAGAGTTTATTACCTTTCATGGTATGCTATCAAAGATACTATATGAGATCTAAATTACAATCTCTATACCATGAGCACACATTCACAAGGGACATCCTCTCTATCAACATTGTATATGTGAGAGAGTCTATGATGAAAACCTTATCTTGTTGATTAAATGGAAGATTTACAAGATTTAAGCTACAAAAGCAAATAAAAAATAAGTTTCAAGCCATTTTCTTACAAGAAAAGCATGCAAAATTTTTGAAGTCTTATGACTTAACAAAATACTGTAAGATGGCATTCTTGACATCCTTATCGAGATTTGCAGACTAGAATGTATGAGGATTTTTCTCTTGATGGACAGGCATACTTTGGGCCTGTTGTATGTCTTCTCTAAGTCTTGCACCCTCTTAAAGATTTTTATCTTGGGTACTTATGCTTTGGGACTATATTGTGTCCATTTGGACCTTTGGAGCTTTCCTTGTTGTATCTCTCACCATTTTCTACTTCTTATATCCAAATAGACTTGTGGATTTGAAAATTACTCACATTATGTAAAAAAGAGAATAAAATTAAGGTTGAACAAGGAAAAGTAAAGAAATATGGATCAAAAGACTTAAAGTAGGGGTCGGACCCGACAATGTGTTGGGGATGAAATCTAACAATGTTGGATTTCTGGATTTCTATCCAATATGTTGTAGGGTCTAGCTTCAATGTTCAACCAAATAGACATATTTCAACAAGAAATGATGTCATACCTTGTTTTTGTGAGCATAGAACTTCAAATGAATGGTGGTTTTGGAATGTGGAGTTGATGTAACATTTTTTGGAGGAAGGTGGAAAGTTGATTGAAGGAAGAAGAAGTTGGAGGTTGACAAGTTAAAAGTAAGATATTAGAAATAAGATTTGATTTTTATACATTGGCCACCACACATGCCAACAATGTCACAATGTTGCCACATTGCATCCATTCATTTGGCTTGACTGTCAAGGTGACACATGGCACCCTAGAGATGATAATACATGTACACTATTATGGTCTATTTGATTGATTGTTTGACATGTGAGTTGTGGTCTATTTGATCGAATGTTTGACATGTGACACTCATCTTGTGAATAAACGTTGCTACACATGCATTACTGATATTATGAATTCTCTAGCATTTGTTTATCGAGTCACTTTAGTCATTTGATGAAAATTTTATGTTATGTCCCTTGACATCCCAAGTAGAAAATTGCAGCAAGTACATCTTTTTTGCATCGTTTTTCATTGCTCTATCTTCCTCTTACTTCTCTATTTCTCTTTCTCTATTTATGAAATAGATTAGAGGGTCAAGGAGACAATAATGGATTGGGAGGAGACTTAGAGAAGAAGCTTGAGAGAGCATAACACAAAGCGTATTAAATGATTCAATAGAGGATATTTACAATATTGAATATGCCCTAAAGTGAATAGGTATATACAAGACCGAGGCAAAAACACCTCCTAATGAGGGAAAAATGTGCCTTAGCGCTCTTAAGTGTGTTCATATACACATCATTATCAATTATGGTAACAAATCCCCCCTAAGAGTAATGTAATGAATAAGAAGAGTTAGCACTCATATATTGGGAAGTGCTAAGTTGTTTGGACTATAGTCAATGCAAAAAGGGGAGTAAGCCCAAAGCTTTGTTGAAAAGCTTTGAACTTCTCACAAAGTAAAGCCTTTGTGGAAAGATCTACAAGGCTATCATATGTTGATATATAGGCCAAGCTAATCTCTCCTACAAAAAGTCTCTCCCTAAAAGAATGATAATGCATCTCAATGTCTTAGTATGAGCATGAAACAATAAGTTGTGTACAACTACCAATACACTCTAACTATCAATGAAGATAGTGGTAGCAAATATCTGTCCTTCCCAACATCCAAATCAACCAAAAGGCATTTGAGCCAATTACATGCAACTATAGTTGTGAGAGCCTTATACTCAACTTCATAACTAGAAGTAACCACAATGGTCTACTTCTTGCTCAAGTATGAAATGCATAATATGCCAATCATGAAGCAAAAACCACTTTTAGATATACAAGTATTGTAACAACAAGCCTAGCTAAAATCCAAAAAAGCATGTAAATTTGGTAGTTAATGATCCCTCCTTAGGTTAAAACAACCCAAAGTGGTGACTACCACTCAAGTACCAAAATATATGTTTCACTACTTGCCAATGCTTTGTACTAGGGCTGTACATAGGCTTGCTTATCTATGAGACTCCAAACTAAATATCAAGCCTCGTAATGCATACATAAATCAAGCATTCAACAACCTACTTATAGAGAAAGATATCAAAGCATACTTGAATATTGTAGAAATAGGCTTGCAATCTTCAAGACCAAATTTATATAATAATATATCAATGGACTTTATTAGACACAAAGAAATTCCTCCATTACACAATTTGAACTAAATGCCCAAGTAATGATGCAATAGGCCCAAATCTGACATGTCAAAAGTTGAATTCAACTTAGCCTTAAAATCAACAATATGTGTCTCATTAGGACTAGTGAACAATATGATATTGACATAAACCACAATGATTAAAGACACATCACTCTCATGGCTACTATATAAGGTGCTCTCAATTAGGCTATTCTAAAAATGATGTGGAGTCAAGTATACATGGATCTTTTCATACCAAGCATGAGGTGTTTGCCTTATACCATACAATGATTTTTTCAATGTACATACTTTGATTTCTTGGCCCTTTTGAACAAAACTATGAGAGTGAAAAGCATACATTTCCATGTATAAGTCATCATTCAAACATGCAATTTTGATATTCAACTAATGTATATTTCAACCATATGAGCTATTGATGCATGAATGCTACAAGTAGTTGTCATATGATAAGTGGGGACAAAGGTAACATCAAAGTCAATGCCCTTCTACTGAGCATAACCCTTTACCACAAGTCTAGCCTTCTAAAAACCTACACTATTATTTGTCTTATGTTTCAACTTGTAAATGCACTTATTACACTTATTACTAATGGCCTTTTTGTTAGGGGGCAAGTCACATAAGAACCAAGTATCATTTTTGACAATAACATCATATACATATTCATGCCTCTTCAAAAAAAAAAGGCCCCATTCTAGTTACACTTAATAAAATCATCACATGCATAACAATTAGACAATCAGTTTAGTTTAGCTCATCTAAACATGGTGTAGACATGGGAGTCCCAAAACCTTCATTCAAGTTGCATAAATAAATCACTATTGAAGCAAGAAAAGTTCAATCCATTAACTTTATGATAGTAAATTCTCTGTATCAACCACTAATTTTCATCTCAGAAGCATGTCAACCATTTTTAGACAGAGTTAGAATGAGTGCAACTAGACAAAATTATATGTAGTTCACTATCACGTAATGTTTGCACTAACCACTTTAGCATAGTCATGGATTCCTCAATCTCAACTTTCTCATACATCATTCACATTTGCATTAGAAATAGATGAATTTTTGGAATCATGAGAAGTAGCCTCATTTGGTGCAACATTTCATTGCCCACCACTAAAAAGAGGCAACAAAGTGGCACATATATATTGTGAGCATACATTTGTTTCTTTCGTACATGAAAGTAAAGGATGAACAATATCTTCCACAAATGCAATATCACAATTGACCAAAGTACACTTAGCTTGTGGATACTATAATTTGCAACCTTTGATTTCCATATTACTCTAGTATTAGTCTAGATAAAAATGCATTTTCACAACCTTGTCACCAATTTTTTACATTATCATACTAGTACCAATGTATAAGCTAGGCAACCAAAATATACAAAGCTAGTGGAAAGCAAATGGCCTTTCAACATACAAAGCCTCGTATGGAGTGATAGATTGCAATTGCTTATTGGCATACTTGTTAAGCACATAAGCTACAAATAAAACAACCTCAACCCAAAAATTATGTGGTGAAGCTTCATATTTATTCATGTATTGTGCCATTTCCATGAGAGATATGGTCTTTTTCTCAACTACACCATTTTGTTACGGTGTATACAATATACTACATTGGTGTTTTATTCTATATTCAATCAAATATGCATTAAACTTCTTAAACATAACCCCCCCCCCCCCCCCACATCCACTGCCACAGAACAAAGGGTGCCCATTTTAGATCTTAACAAGTAGTCTACATACAAATTGTTTGAAGCACAAAAATTCTCTGAGCTTAGATTTCAAATGGTATACCCATGTATGCTTAGAGTGATCTTCCATATATGTCACAAGGGTGTTTGCATCAAACTACAAACATCACTATATACAAGCTACAATTTCTCCCTGAACTATGGTTTGAAAAGGAAGCACACTGCATTTTTTCCAATATGCCATTCACAAATGTGTTTTATAAGTGCCTCAAAAGTAGGCAAAGAATACACTAACTTATATTTGTGTAGGTGCAACAAACTAGCAAACTTTAGATAACCAAAACATGTATGTCAAAGCTTTGCAATTGAAATGGCCTATGAACATGCAACAATTGCATATGCCATATCTTCCATATATTTACAATAATTATTGAGCTTTTATAACCCATGATATATTAAACAAAATACAATAATTGTATCACCACATGAGAGATCACGAAACTATATTTGTGATTCATAAAGTTAACAATCAAGCCAAGCTTGAAAAGTGCAATAACTGACAAGAAATTATTCATCAATCTCTAGCACATATGAAGCAATTGCAAGTGTGAAAGTACTGCAATTAGCAATATCAACATAATTTTGCCAACTCTTTTAATAAGATAAGAGGAGTTAGTACCCCATGTGATAGTATTGCTTTTAGGGTAGAATCAAGAGAAGTGAACATGCTAGATTGAGAAGTAATATGCTCAATGGCACCATTGTTAAAGTACCCATACATTTGAATCCACAATAGACATACAAGAATCATGTAAAGAAGGGCCATAATCTCATTGTACACTAAATGTCAATTCTATATCTTGTACAACATTTATAGACTTCGATTTAAAAGAGAAGCATTTATAATAGCCACACTAGCCTATTTCTTCTTAGCCTCTTTTGTAGCTAGTTTAGGAAGTCCTTAGTAACATGAGCTTTTGCCTTATAATACCTACAACAAATTTCACTCTTATCTTTCTTCTAATCCTTATCATCCTTTTTTGTCTAAAAACATGTAACAATTTTTACTTATTAGCAAAAAATGTAGCTTTTATTTTATAATTCTAACTACCCACAAAAGCTTGATCTCCAACATGCACAAGGGACTTGTTTTGTTGAGATCATTCATCTTTTAACAATACAAAAACCAACTCATCAAATGACAAAGAATTTGAATTTTCTTTCCATTAATAGATATAAAAATTTGATAAGAATTAGGAAGTCCATTGAGAAGAGTTTATACAAGTGAATTGTCTGGCTAAATCTCATCTACAGCAATCAATTACTTTTCAAGATCTTTGATCTATATCAAAAAAGTTTCTATACAATCACCTTCATATGTATGTGCACCCTCTGATTGCTTACTCAAGTAAGCAACATGGGCCTCATTTCTTTCTTGATAAAATACATGCAAATATATCCCAAGCAACTTTAATTGTTTTATATGACTGAATTTTTGGGATCATAGTATGCTTAATATTAATGTGATCAAGGCATGAGCCTATGCATCTCTACCATCCCAATGAAGGTGCTTAATTGATACTCTAGTATTAATGAGTAGGTGATAGTGATACTCTAGTATTAATTTTGGAGCAAAATTAGAACTTCTAACATCCTTAGAAACACTTTTTATTGCACTTACAAAACACTAGCAAGATGTATGTCAATTCCATACACAGTGTTTTAAAGCCCTTTTACAACCAATGCATGGTGCATCATATAAGCCAATAGCAAACACTTGGTTCCATCCAACTTGTCCTCAATAACTAATATACAAACTATGTCATTGTTGTTGGTAGCCATGGCCATTGTTTGTACTTAATGCAAAATCTTCTTGTATAGAAGAAAATATGCACAAAGCCAACCTATGCTATGTATAGCATAACACAAAGTAGATTTGAAAGGGTTCTTATTTGAAAATTCACCCTTGTCAAAAATTCTAGTCAAAATAGCTTACATAGTACTAGTAGTAGTGCAATCTTATCCCAATCAAAGGAATCAAGCAAAGGTGTTGACAACCATGGTTAAGAGGTCAAAGCCCACCTTGACATCAATTATTGGATTTAGGATTGCAAGAATGCATCCACACAACTTGGATAAGAAAAATCTTGAGAGAGCACAACACAAAGTGTATTGTGATCTCAATAGGAGAGATTTACAGGACTAAATATGTCCTAAAGTGAATAAGATAGATACAAGACTAGGGGAAGAACCTCCTAAAGAGAGAAAAAAGTAGCTTGGTGGTCCTAAGTGTGTTCACACACATCAATATCGAAATATTCTTGCATAATAATGCATGCTTTACAAAGGCTAGACTAAAATAGACAAGCTTGAGGCTACAATAAGGTCTCTTATCCATTCAGTATTGCTATGTGCATACATACCTTTGCCTAAGATGTACACGTGCTCAACAATATTTAATATTAAAAGTAGATGAGCAACTATACCTTGCTTTTCATCTCCTTCAATATTGCAATTCCAATGTGACCAAATCTTTCATGCTAAAGGTCACTTACGCCACTAACTACAATGGTGGCTATAAGAGCATTTAGCTCATATACATTGTTTTTCCTTAAAGTTTCTTCTTTGCCAACAAGCTTGCCAATATCATTGAGATCTTATGTACTTTTTGCAGTGAATTTCACATCATGGTCAAGGTCAATTATCATAATAAATGATAAAAATTTTCGTGAAACATATAACACATCTAAATGTTTTCTAATTGTTAATCACCATAGTGATATGTTCTTATAGAGGATGCATAAGACTGTAACAACCTTTATTGGTAGTCATTTGACTTTAGACACTATTATACAATATACATGACTTAGTGTTGATGCTTCTTGAGTTGAGGAATACACTTCCTTGATGACGGCCATGAGCAACAATGCATATCACTCCATTTGGATTCATCATGCCTCCTTATGTTGTGGGTTATGACCCTTGCTACCACCTTTCTTAATGCTTTGGTCTACTTGCCTAAATGAACATGCATAGACATTAGTACTAGAGTTAGTTATTTCTCTTCCATCATCTTACTATCCAACACTTTCTTTTTTAGCAAGGACCTCTTGTTTCCCAAGATTATTCTAATCTTTTTTCACACCCACTACTTCGTGAATCTAATGTGCCCAGGATTAGAAAATATCATATCATTGTCTTGGAAGATGACATCCCCTTTATTCAACCTATAACATGCTACTATTGGTGGCACTCTAGGGCTATACCAATCACCTAGAGGTGATGCCTTGATAGCCAAATCCCCATGGCCAAAATAGCCTTTGAGGCATGCTCTACCTTGATCTCTCTCCCTACCCTTGTGGTGTCCATGACTACTACCACCCTCCTAGGATGGCCACACTAATGGGGGGAAATGAAGCCAATGCACAAGGGGGAAGCAATGCTAGTAGAAAGGATGGTGGTACTATGCTCTATGTGAAGGACACATAAGGATCGACCTATAGACTCTATGATGTAGAAGGGCATGTTAGTGGAGTCCGTGTCGCCATGTGCATTTGAAAAGAGTGCTCGGGGGGTGCACCTCCAAAAATGTAAGTGTATCACATGTGATCAATAGAAGGGATATTTTATCTGACAAATTATAGATAATTTTACATGATTAAATTTACAAAATGATATTTTTATTGCATATTGGAAAAAACCCGCAAGTTTCCTAGGAAAAATTAGAGGTCATTTTATTACCTTATGACATGTAACTAAATGATATCTTTCAAGAGCCTTTGAATGCACGTGGTATGCATGGTTTCTTATAGGTGTACTCCCTCAAGGAAGGGCAAGGGTTAATCATGTATTCCCATAGCTCATCATGGTAGGGGGATGCCCAAAGAATGCATTGAAATGAGCCATAAACTTCTTGTGTATTGCCTTATCACTTTCAATATTGGAGTCAGGATTCTAAGATGAAGATATTGGCCATATCACAACCTGACTAGCAACATACAATATATCATAATCTAACTAACAACATAACATGCAACAATCTATGCATGCATCTAGCCTACACCTACGCTTGTGCTTAGTCTACTTCATGCCTTAGCTTAGCCCACACCTATGCCTAGCCTAGCCTACATATGTCGTAAAGAAGACATAGGCTAGGCATAGGTGTAGGCAGGCTAGCTACACATGGCATAGGCATGGGTGTATGCTAGGCATATGCTTGTACTTGCCCTTAGTCTATGCCATGCCCCACCTAGCTTACATCTATGCCTATTCAAGCCTAGCCTATGCATGGCATAAATTTGGCATAAGTATAGGCTTGGCACATGCTAGCATAGGCACAAGCCAAGCTAGGGATGACATAGGCATGTGTTTGATAGGCATAAAATAGTGCTTTTCCTTAGCCTATGCCATGCCTATCCTATTCTATGCATGGCATAGACTAGACATTAGCATAGGCCAAGCTAGGCACGGCATAGGCAAAGGTCTATGTCAGGCATATGCTTTCACTTCACCTTGCTCTACAACATGCCTACCCTAGCCTACATATATGCCTATGCTTAGATGCCATCACTTTCACAAGCCATGAATGTCAGACTTAATGGTGCACCTATTGCTTCAAGCGTTTCAAGCAATACGGCTATGGCTACCTCTCACATGACCATTGCAACCTCTCAAAGCAAATATAGTGAACCCACCAATTTACCTTCTCATTGTAGTCTATCTACAAAGGGCTTTCAGTGACTCCACGATCCTTGCAACACACCTCAAGCAAGCTCCATCTCCTTTACTTTGATCATTGCACAAGCTCTATGAAGAAAAAGAAGAAGAAGAAAAAGAGGGAGCAAATGCTTCTCCACATCAATCCCTCACTCTATTGAGCAATCTCCCTCTCTTTCTCTCTCACAAAGAAGCATGCAAGAAGCAAGAAGCAAGAAGCAAGAAGAGAGTTCTCAAGATTGCACACCACAAGAGTGAGCTTATCCATTCACTTTCCAATTTTTATACATGGCCTCAAAATTTTAGGCATCCTCCCATTGCATTAGCCTAAACCACTCACCTTACTCACACCATTTTACATTTTACAACCATTTTTTATTTTCTCAATCAAAATTGATTAAGCTTATGCCTCACTTGGGCTTGAGAATTTGCATGGGAGGGAGCCTAACTCTCTTCTACAAAGATAATTCCAAATTATTCTCTTATTCAAAAATTACATGCACTAAACAATTGCTCCATTTTTGCTTCTCTTGTCCTTTTGTATTTTTTAAAAAATGCATTCTTTTGCATACTTTCTTGGTTGTTCCTTCTTAGAAGGGTTTAATATTACCCCCTCCTAAAGTTGTGTTTGTCCCATGGCACTCTATAGTTTGTTGAGATCTATGTGTAGTTGATACCAATAGGAGGTGTAGAGGGTAACCACCACTAGTATCATTGTGATTTATGCCACTCTTGGTGGGAATGGGATTAGTTGTGGGGGGTTAGTGAAGGTTGGCTTGCTATCAAGGTAAAGAAGATAGAGATCAAGGTGATATGGGCTATAGATGTGGCTAGTTTAGTCAAGCAAACTAAGTTCTCACCATAGAAGAATGCGTGCACTTCATAAGGGGATGTCTACCTTATCATGCTATGATTGTTGTGCACATGTAGGTGCAGTTGGGAGATGGGTTGGGCCCCATGGAATCTTGGAGTGTTGTCCCACACTTGAGCATCTTGTTGGTGCTAGGGGAGGTGTGGTGTAAAGCTCAAGGTGACAAGTCTACTGATGTTCTTGAGATGTTGTGCCCTTGAGGTGCCTTGAGTCTATAAAGTGAGGAAAGGGCTAGGGATTAAGCCCCCCTAAGTGTTGTGATTGTGTGTGGTACTCTCTTTTCTCATTTTCTTTTTCTTTTCTCCCTTTCTTTGTTCTCTTTTTTCATGTGAAATAAGATAGTGTACAGATAAATGATGAGGACTTCATTATGGCTCACTTTGGTTTCTCATTATAATGATATTTCTAAGTATGCTTTGCTCATCATGCAAGTTTTCAACATGAATCTTGCTATGAAGGGTGTTAATGGGGGGAAGGATTGGCTAAAATTGGTGAATTAGTTGACATTCATATCCTCTAGCAGTACATTGGTAGTAGTGTAGTACGAAGGAGTAACCTTACCATGGCATATCTATACATTTCTACATCACATCAAAGAATAATGGGTATAGATCCCCACCGCCCCCTTCTACTACCTTATTTTGATTGAGTAGTTGGAGAAGCAACCTTACATAATTACATGTGGTAAATGAAAGTGGGATTTGGATAGGCTAAGAAATCCTCCACGAACCCCCTTTGAAAGAAGGAATCAAGTCCTTCTCTTAGAACTTAAAGCTATCTTTTGGCCTATTTGCATTCCCTTTGCATTGACCTTGAATATTAAAGGGAATATTAGGATAAAATCTAGATAAGATATGTAGAAATAAGAATATGCAACATGTGGATAAAAGGAACCCATAATGATTCTCATTGTAAATATCCCAGATATTTAGAATAGGAGCTTACCTACCTCATTTAATGTACCATGTTTATATACATCTAAAAGCAATGAAATCAACAACTACATGTTGCTCTACTTTCCATACATTCTCTATCTCTTTCTTTCATACATTGTGCATAGTGTCTTCTCATCTACTTATCCTCTAGCCCATGCTATTCACCACATGCTATTAGAGACCCAAGTTCTAACTCTCTAACCCATTGTATCTTCTCTACTATCTCCAAAATCACAAGCCACTTATCTCCTTTTACTCTCATCACTCTAATGGCTCTCATCAATCCATTACCTCTTACAACCACCACATCAAGATCGACAAACTCAATGGTAGCAATTATCAAGTTTGAAAAAGCAGGGGATGGAACTATACCTATCCTAAGCTAACCTCTAGAATGTCATCAATGACAAAGAAGAATGTATACAAAGAAGATTGGATGCAAAGAATTACAGCTGTAAGGATGGAGATTCTAATCCATTGTGGAGATCAATAGGTGCAACTAGTAAGAAAAATATCCATTGCAAAAGGTATTTGGGATTTCTTCAACAATACCTATGAACACACATATATTGTACATCAAATGACTATGTTAAGATAGTTAACCATTTCCACTATGCATGAAGACCAATTTGCCACTAAGTTCTTAGAGCCATGGCAGTCTATGCTAGATGAAACCATAATATCTAGATTAGTCATCTCTGAAGAACTACAAGCTATGTTTCTTCTCTGCTCCTTACCTCTATCCTAGAGAGCCTTTATCACCACTCAAACCTCCACTAATAAACTCAAGTTTCAACCTCTCATCAATAAAATCAAGCAAAAACAAGTTATAATGGATACTCTCTCCACTTTTTCTACTCAAGAGACCAAAGCCTAGCTGTAACTGCCTACAACCCAAAACTTCTTCACGAAAGAGCTCACTCAAAGCCTACGTTCTCTCCTCAGTTTAACTTCAAAGGAATCCTTTGGCAATCCTCATCACAAACCCAATTTTCATTAGCCATTTTAATCCTTATCCATTTCTAGAAATCCTCACTACCATCTCATATGGAATGTTTGTAAAAGACAAGGTCATATAGAAAAGGATTGTCAACAAAAAGATAGATTTAACAAAAACTACTCAAGAGGGAAAACTTACTTTGTTAGCATTAGAAACTATGACAGAGAAGGTCAATTAGACACAGCATCAGCTTAGCTACAAGTGCCCAGGTACCTCATCAAGATTCCAAATAAGAATACACTTGGTTCATGGACTCTATAGCTACTCATCATATGACTTTCCACGAAGAATGATTGGTAAATTTTAAAGAGATGTCTACTCCACACAGTGTAGCCATGGGGGACAACAACATCCAAAAAGCCAAAGGCTATGGTACCATGCAAGTGGAGCTTCCATCCAACCACATCATGTTCCAAATCTCAAGAAAAATCTTCTCAGCATCAGTGAGCTCACTTCTCAAGCCTCACTCACTACTACTTCTTTCAGGACCACTATATCCTACAACTACTTTCACCTTCTCTCAGCATCAGTGAGCTCACTTCTCAAGCCTCACTTACTACTCACTTCTTTCAGGACCACTCTATCCTATAGCTACTTTCACTTTCTCTCAAACTCACTTGCCCGAAATTAGGCAAGCTTTACATTCTTGGTTATTCAATTCTTATACCTCCTCCTAAAGCTTTTGCTCATTCCACCTCACTCTCAAGCTCACCTCAAGACTCTCTTCTGTGGCACTTTTGACTTGCTTGTGTCTCTCAACATGTCCTCCATCAACTTATCCACAAGAAACTTCTCTTGGGCATCCCATCCTCTCTCTCTCAACTTCCACTTTGTCAAGCTTATGCTCTAAGCAAAGCCACACACCTTCCTTATTCTAAATCTCATTCAATTACATCTTGACCCCTGCAAGAGCTATGCTATTAGTGGCCTGACTTGACAAAGAACATTGGGAAGAAGCAGTTTCTACCACATTATCTCCAAAATAAGTTCTTTTCCATCGTAAAAGGTCAATTTATTAGGCCTTATGGCCTATGGACCAAATCAACCGAATCAAATCGATGGGCAACCAACCTATGAAGCCCTATGGCCCTATGAAGCCGCATGGCCGATGTGTTTTTTCTAGTTTTTAAAAAATAAAAAATATTATTATTATAAAAATAATAAACAAACTCAATGATGATGTGGTCAAAAAATGGTCTAGGCAGTCAAAACATAAATATCACACGGTCTTGTAGGCTAATTAATAGCTTATTGGCCATATGACAATCTAATGATAAGGCTTTATTAGGCCTCATTTATACTACTTTATTATTTGAGCTACAGGTTGGAGATACACCGAAACACCAAAGACCTCCCAAACCTAGAAAAGTTAATGAAAATTTTAAATTGGCCCAATAGTCCTCATTGATAGAAAAGTTAATGATTGGTGATGATTTGAAAAGTGATGGAAAGGTATGTCTCCTCCCTCCCTCCCTCCCTCCCTCCCTTTGTTAGAACTGGTGTAGCAATGACGACATAAACATTTGTAATAAATTGTTGAAACACAAGACAAAAGGGAAAGGGAAAGAAAGAACACAATACAAATGAGAACTCAGATGTATGCTCGGGAAATGGAATCCATATAGAAGACATGAGACGGTCACATACAATAATGAGTCACTAGCTATGTGGGCACCAGCACCGACTCCTCTCTCCACGGGACCTCCAGGTAGTGAACTGAATTGAGTGAAGAGGAGCCCGCAATAAAATGGCTCAAATAATGCCATAAAATATGTCAAGTTGGCTAGTAATGAATGCCAAATATGGCCATAAAATGACACAATAAAAAATGCCTAAATAACCTAAATCATGTGCCCAAGCCTCTGCAGCTCGGACTCACACATGAGTTGACATATCTGCTAACACCCTCTCTCAGATCATGGGTGATATGATACAATACAATGGTACAATGAAAATGAATCACAAACCATACAAAATAGAACTGCCAAGTAGAACCATGGATACCCAAGTAATGGGTGATCAAGCCACCACCAAGATGCCTCGGAGAGAACCTGATGTTGATGTCGATCATACCAGCACATGAAGATAGAGAATATTATAGTAGCTCTCAATGTCTATCGACAATGCCTGTGATGTAGCATACGTGATCATCATGTCACCAATACCATAACGCATAAATGACCATGAATCCCCCTCCTTTGACCAAACTGCCAAACGGTCCCCTCATGTGAGCTCCAGACGAAAGCCACCCACTCTCTATCAAGTATCCAACCCATCATGAACCTAGATGTCAATCCTAGCTCTAGGATTTGAACCTACCAGACTTCGGTCAATGCGTCAGGGATGTCCCTCTTTGGATCCTGTGCATCTATATAGAAATATAAATAAGGCGCGGCTACCCCATCTCACCACCCTCTCACACTCCCTCTATGGCACTGGAGAGTCGTGAGGATGACATCATCAGCACCACTAAAAAGTAGCTGAGGAAGGGGCCACCAAGCCCTTCCCACAATCCAAAGAAGAGGATCCCTTCTACACCTTGGGCTTCACATTGGCCGGAGGATTTGAGTCAGAATCTAAGGCAGATGATGACTCATCGAAGGAGTCCGCATCCTACTTCGTCTTCTGCTCCTTTTTCTTCCTGGAAGCCACTAACTCTTTGCAATCCTTTCGTAAATGGCCCTTCTTGCCACATTAGTAACACTAGGACTTTGACGTCTTCATCTTCGAACCCCTCTTTGAAGCTGTAAAAGCCTCACCTAAACCTCCATAATGTGACGGAAGTCGCCCCTATAGTCTCAAAGTCGCCTCATGCTCAAGCAGCATCAAGGACATACGAAGAAAACTGATAGGAGTCGTAGATGTCTACACCTGTAAAGCATTCGCCACTCCATCAAACTCCCAAGGAAGCTTGTAGGGTACCGTACCAACAAGATGTGCCTTTGATAAGGCAGACTGCATTGTGTGAAGATGGTCTTGGATTTAGGTAATTCGAAGTAGGAATGATTGGATTGTATCTTTGGTTTCAAACTTCAGTTGTTGCTGGAGCTAACCATAGAGAGTAACGGCCCTCATGGTGGAAGGAACCTCGTACATCAACTGTAACTTCAACCATATGTCTAAAGCTATCCTACAGAGGTGACTGTTGGTAGGATTTCTTTGGAAATACACCAAAATAAGGCCAAATAAGCACGGGCATCATCCGAATCCAATGCAAGCACTACTTCCTCATGGTTGCCTTCATCAAAATCAGTTGGAATAGAAGAAGGCTGTTGAGGGCGTGCAAGAGCTCCGCCAACCATGTACCATAACTGCTTCTGGATAAACCAGGACTTCATCACCACACCCCATGTGTAATAATCAGGTCCATGGAGCTTGTCATCAGTCGATGTGCATGGAGAAACCATCTATACAGGTTTTAGAAGAGAAGTAGAGAAAAGAAGGTATTTGAAGAGGGAACACAGCCAAAACACGAGCACTGACTACAAAAACCAAGAGTTCACATACAGTATAATCCAAAATCTGACCAAAAGAAGAAAAAAGCTACTGTAAAAAAACAAAAAATCAATCAAAAACTGCCAAAAATAGCAAAAACAACTTGAAGGCACAATTGCCCAGCTAGGAAGAAGTCAGGAACACCAAAATATAAGCTAATTACTACCACAAATAGGCTAGAAAACTGTCGCAACAGCCTGAAAACTGAAAACACCGGCAGCAAAGGGGATGTAAACAGCAAGCAATGGCAAATTTGCAAAAAACGTAGGTAAAACAGATCACCTATATGGAGCAGCAGTCACCTAATCAGCAAGGGTGAAAACAGTCCTGAAATCAGCAAGAAAACACAACAAGAACACAAATCCTGAAATTTGATACCATGTTAGAAGTGGTGCAGCAATTGCAACATAAACATAAGCTGTAATAAAGTGCTAAAACACAAGACAAAAGAGAAAGGGAAAGAAAGAACACATTTTAGATGAGAACTCATATGTATGCTTGGGAAATGGAATCCATATATCAGTCACATTCAACAGTGAGTCACTAGTTGTGTGGGTAGCGGCATCGGCTCCTCTCTCCACAAGACCTCCAGGTTGTGAACTAAACTAAGCGAGGAGGAGCCCAGAATAAATAGGCACAAATAATGCCATAAAATATGTCAGGTTGGCTAGCATTTAATGCTAGTCAGCCAGCAATGAATGCCAAATATGACCATAAAATGACACAATAAAAAATGCCTAAATAACCTAAATAATGTGCCCAGGCCTCTTCAGCTCAAACCACACATGAGCTGACATGTCTACTAACACCCTCCCTCCCTCCCTCCCTCTCTCCCCCCCCTCTCTCTCTCTCTCTCTCTCTCTCTCTCTCTCTCTCTCTCTCTCTCTCTCTCTCTCTCTCTCTCTCTCTCTCTCTCTCTCTCTCTCTCTCTCTCTCTCTCTCTCTCTCTCTCTCTCTCTCTCTCTCTCTCTCTCTCTCTCTCGTGGATTTTTGCATGCCATCAACTTGCTCTTTGCCAATCTTGGAAATCATCGCTTGTCCTAGAGCTTGTCATTAGTCCTAGAGTAGCATGGCCCCTAGTTCTAGAGCCCACATCCCTCCTCTGACCACTCTTAGAGCTACTCTTGGAGCTCATCACAATCAAGCCACTACCAACATCCCTCTCGCTACTCGTATTTAGGCTAATAGCCCCACCGCCAATCCTAGAGCTCCTTGCAATCAAGCTAGTAGCTTGCTGCTAGTAGCCCCCTCATAGTCACCCTGATAGCCATGTCATTAGTAGAGCCCGATAGCCTCGTCAAGCCCATTGCCATAACGCGTTGGCTACCAATAGCCCAATAGCCCTACTAAACTTGCTACCATACCTATCATCAACAACCCAATAGCCTCATCAAGCTTGCTACTGCCAACTCACCTTCGCCATATCCGCCTACCAACTTGTAGTAGCCACCGCAACCATCTTCCACCACCAAACCTACCACCATAGAGAGAGAGAGAGATGGTGAGAGAATATTAAATTAATTTAATAATTTAATAGTTGGTTTGTTAGTTAGCTAGGTTAATTAGAGGGGAGAGAGAGAGAGAGAGACTTTTGTTAGTAATTTTATTGATAATAACTTAGTTTGTGATGTTGTTAGTTAGTGAGTTTGAGTAGGTTAGTTAGTTAATTGGTGAGAGAGAGAGAGAGAGAGAGAGAGAGAGAGAGAGAGAGAGAGAGAGAGAGAGTAAGCGAGAGTGAGTTTATATAATTTAGTTAGTTGGTTTTTTAGAGAAAGAGAGAGTTTTGTTTATGTTAATGTTAGTTTTGTTAATAGGTTAGTTGTGTAGTTTTTTTGGTAGGTTAGTTATTAGTTTTGTTTATGTTACTTAGTTATTTGAGAGAGAGAGAGAGAGAGAGAGAGAGAGAGAGAGAGAGAGAGAGAGAGAGAGAGAGAGAGAGAGAGAGAGAGAGAGAGAGAGGGAGAGAGAGAGAGAGAAAGAGAGAGAGTTTTGTTAGTAATTTTATTAATAATAATTTAGTTCATGTGTTATTAGTTAGTAAGTTTGTGTAGGTAGGTTAGTTGGTGAGTTAGAGAGAGAGGGGGAGTTTTATTTATGTTAGTGGTTAGTTTTGTTAGTAGGTCAGTAATTAGTTTTGTTAGTTCCACATGCTAGTTATGAGAGAGAGAGAGAGAGAGAGAGAGAGAGAGAGAGAGAGATGATAGGTTAGTTAGTTAGTTAGGTAGGTTAGTTAGAGAGATAAAGAGAGATGTGATGGGAGAATAATAAATTTGGTTCAATTTATTGATTTATTTTATATATTTTAAGGTTAATTAGTTTAATTTTTATATTATCTTAGTTATTAGTTTATTTTTTCTTTATTAGTTTATATGTTAATCTTTAGTTTGTTGATTTATTTATTTTGATATGTTACTTGGCTATTAGTTTATTATTTGTTATTAGTTCATGTGTGCAAGTTAATGTTGGTAATTTTGGTGAGAGAGAGAGAGAGAGAGAGTTTTATTAGTAAATTTATTAATTTTTATTTAGTTTATTATGTTATTAGTGATTAAGTTTATGTTATTGTTACTTTTTTATTTAGTTTAAATTTCATTTAATTTTTTGTTAAGTGGTTTAGGGTTAGTTAAGCTTAAATTGTTAGTTTAATTTAATTATTTATTAGTTATTAGTTTAGCTTGGATTGTTAATTAGTTGTTTGTTACTGTTTATGTGTGCAAGTTAATGCTAGAAGGTTTAGAGAGAGAATACACACACACACACACACACACACACACACACAATTTTATTCATTTGTATTGGTTTTGTTAGTGTTACTAGTTAGAGAGAAAGAGAGAGAGATTTGTTTATTATTAGTTTATGCATTTATTATTATTATTGATAAGTTTATGAGATGAGTAAAATTATGTATGCATATTAATAAGTTTATGTTTCTTGTTATTAGTTTTGTCAATAAGTTTGAGAGAGAGAGAGAGAGAGAAATATATTATTTGTTATTTTATTAGTTTGGAGAGATGCATCGTTCATTTATTAGTTTAGATTAGATGCATCTCTCTCTCTCTCGACCTCTCAACCTCTATTGAGTGCTTGATAACTTTCTTTTAGCTTGGTAGGTGTGGATGGTTATGCTAGAACTCTTTCACCTTCGAGCCAAAATGGTGGAAATCCAATCAATATCAGATATTCACATCGATCATTATTCACATCAATGATACAATGTTTCATGTGATCAAAAACTTATCATTTGATGTTAATACAATGTCAAAAACTTTCACTATATGAGCTAAGTAAGGTGCTTTGGAGATTCGCTTAGAAAATCACTTGAAAATCTAGCCTCTCAAAACTTTAAATATTTGTTGAAATTAGACTTAATTCATTAGGATTTTTCACTATTATTAAACTTTGAGAATAGTTTATATACCCCTTAATGTTAACGCATGTTTTTTGCGCACTCTGGAGGCTTCTACAAAAACAAGAATGTGTCTGTAGCTAATGTTGTATAGTACACTCCTAATATGCAAATGAATGTACACAAAATGAAAGAGATCACAAGGAAGAAGATAGTTCATCATGCACTCAAGTATATTGGAGGGCATGATAGTTCTATTGGTTTCTTAAGGATCATTTGTTTCTTAAATGGGATTGAAAAGTAAGTGAAGAAACTATTTTGATGTCAAAAAGCTTTGATTTCTCTTAGTGAGAACATTGGTGTGTGTCTACAGAGGACCGATCGAATATTGAAAGAGAAATATGAAGAGAGCCTTGCTGATGGAGTAATGATGCAAGGGGTGAGTTAGAAGAAATTAGGGGTTATATGGGAGACATATATGAACATATCTAAAAATATTGGTGGCCACATGTTGGATCTTTAGATGATTAAGAAGAGAAGTTGAAAGACCTTATTAATAGTATAGGTCATATAGAGGATAGAGTGTGTGAGTTAACTGCTCACAAAAATGAGAGCTTAGTTGCACCATAGAATATTACTCTTGATGTACAACTTACTTCTTAGGTTTTTGGCAATGTTAACCCTAATGTATCACCATGTAGGCTCATGCGCAACTTACTTCTTTCATTTTTGGCAATGTTAACCTAAGTGAATTCTCGCATAAGCTCATCCTCGAATCCAAAGTATGCTTAATATATGTAATCTCTACAAGACTAATTAAATAAGTTATTTGATAAAAATCTTCATTTTGAAATACATTGTCTATCTCTTGCAAATTTAAAAACTATTTTAATCTTCTGAGAGGGTGTGCTACAAGATCATTTTTTTGCGAGGAGATTAATCCATGGTCTTTCCCATGGATCCATGGACAATGTGCTTCAAGTTGGCGGTTCACATGACTTTCTTTTCAAAGATTGTGGGCATGCTTGTGTTCCTTTGGATGGTGTTTTGCCTTGTGCTCTTTTAAAGTCAAAGTGAAAGATTTTTTGAAATGTTGGTGTGAAGAAAAAGTTCAAAATGAGATTTGAATTTAAATGTGGAAGTGTATGAAGAAGCATGGTGTCATTGGATGGGTACCAATTGAGGTGGTCCAATTTGAAGTGAAGTGAAGTGAAGACTTGTAGTTTTCCCTTTTTTCCCCTATCTCTCTCTCTCCATTGCTATTATTGTGACCTAACCTAAAAGTTATTTCATGTACTAATGCTAAATTTTAAAACATTTTTCTCATTGAAAATTGGCACATTAAATATTCCATAGTTCCTTTTAACTATGGAACCTACACAATAGCATTCATGAGTTTGTAACATTCCCACTTTAAAGCTTATATAATAATAAATAGTTTCATTAATTCAATCATGATGGATACAATTTGACTAAAGTGCTCTCATTACTTAGATTAAATACATAAAATGGTTGAAGCTCAAAGGTGTTGAGACATAAAAAGGATTTGATAATGTATTTTACTATAATCCAATGAGACAAAAAAGGAATTAAGAGGCAAAATGACGTCACACTCAAAAAGTGAAGTCAAATTTTACAGTTGAATTTGTTGTTGAAAAGTCATATTCTTAAACTATACCATTGCATTCTCGAATAATGTATTGATGTGTCACTCATGCTCATTTCTTTTGCAAGGGTCATAAAATGCTATAAAGGGAAAAGAGCTTACATACAAGTCTTTAGGTGTTCTAGAAATAGGTAATGGTATACTCATGCTCATTTCTTTTGCAAGGTATTCATAAAATGCTATAAAGGAAAAAGAGTTTAAATATAAGTCTTTAGGTGTTCTAGAGATAGGTAATGATATACTCGTGAGCTTGTAACATTCACACTTTGAGGCCTATAGTAATAAAGAGTTTCACTAAGTCAATCATGATGGATACAATTTGACTATAATGCTTTTAAAATGTAGATTAAATACATAAAATAGTTGAAGCTTAAAGGTATTGAGATACAAAAACGACTTGATAACATGTTTTACTATAATCCAATAAGACAAAAACCAAATGTTGCAAGCTCTCACCTTAAGTGACCTCATGATTAGCTAGCATTCTATTTGCAACCAAGATTAGCTAGCATGTCAAGTGCAACATAAATGATGATGATGGAATCTCTCATCTTAAGTTACCTCACAATGATAGTATTTAGGTTAAGCTTTTGCTTTCAAGTAGATGCTTTATATAATTTGATTTTACAACCTCTGTGTGTGTGTGCATGTGTGCATATTAGATAAAAACAAATATTTCACATTCATGTTTAGGATAGCTTTGAGTTTAGGAACAAGCATCATGTACGAATGTGCTCATGTGTGGCTATTCTTTTTCAATTTTGTCTTAGGCACGTTCAATTCTAGGATTGGTTATTGAAGTTGTTGCCATTGAGTTTGTTAACTTTCAATGGCTATTGTACCTTTTGTTTATCTTGTTTTGTTAATTGGCTAAAGCTTTTTTAGATGGTGATGCTTTTGCCATCTTAAAGCTTCACATGTATAATGTGCTAGAATCCTGGGTCATTGAATGGTTAAGTAAAGATGTATAGTAAAATAGATAAGAGCATCATTAACAATAGTAGTAAGAAGTGTTTGATGTGCTTTCATCTCAAAATATAGTCCTATGGGATATCCTTATTATAGGATATGCTCATCAACAGTAGAACATGAATCATTGAACTATTTATCGAGTGTTGAATAACCTTCTTTTATACTATTGGGCATGCATGGCTATGCTAGAACTAATGTATCACTATTCTTTCATTTTCAAGTCTCAGACTTCTTCTCATCTACAACACCTTCTTTTCTCTCAAGAAAAGTGAGTGTACAAATGTAGACGAATGAATATCCATTAACATGGCCTTTAAAGAGAGAGAGAGAGAGAGAGAGAGAGAGAGAGAGAGAGAGAGAGAGAGAGAGAGAGAGAGAGAGAGAGAGAGAGAGAGAGAGAGAGAGAGAGAGAGAGAGAGAGAGAGAGGGATTAGACAATGGTTGGCTAGCCTTTAGTGAGCACTATGCATGCATGTCCTCATGCATGGCTATATACGTATTTGCTCATGCATGCTGGAACTAGTGCACCTTTATTCTTTCACTTTCAAGTCTAGGACATCTTCAAGCCTAGGGGACACCTTCAAGTTTAGGAGTGATGCTTTCAAGTTTAGAATACCTCTAGGTTTATATAATACTTGCGTGGACTTTGGGGAGCACCACGTATGCATGTGCTCATGCATGACTATTCTTTTGCCTTTGAGTCAAGGATACATTTGATTTAGGGTTTGCAATTACAAATGTGTTTATCGCTTATATCTTGAATAGCTTTGAGATTTTCTTTTTGAGACTCTTATATTCTCTTAAAGGTTTCATGTAGTCATGGAATGAAGTGAAGCCATGTGGGATATTCCAAACATAGTGCCTTCGAAAACACTGGATTTAGTGGAATTAAACAAAATGGCTAAGACATCATCTCTTCAGCGCTTGCCTACTTGGAGTTGTTTGCATGCATATGAAAGATAGTTGTTTTAATTGTGCTTGCATCAAAGTGTTGTGTGTGTGTGTGTGTGTGTGTGTGTGTGTGTGTGTGTGTGTGTGTGTGTGTGTGTGTGTGTGTGTGTGTGTGAGAATAGAATGAATGTGTGAAAAATGAAAGAAGTGGTAAGGGGACAAGGAACATGTATTGCTAAATGTACAAGAACTACAAGGGTTTGAAGAAACATGATGATTGCTTCAAGTTATTCGGACTTTAAATATCTTGAGACCAAGATGAATGAGTTGATGGAATTGTATGCGCTTGTTGATCATGCACTTGCCATGTACTGAGCATACAGGCTAAAGGTTTGTATGGTATTGTGTGTGAGACAAAGCACACCCATAGTGAATGATATATGGACATCGTTTTGGGGCCTTAGAGATAACCACAACCCTATGATTTTCCAAAGGGGTTGTTGACTGTCATTCTTACAATTGCAAATGAATATTAGTAGGTTTGATACCTTGCTACAATAATTGAGTCATCAGATGAACAATCACAAGTAAGGAGGAAGACTTGCTTGAGATGAAACTTATAAGGTGTTATTATGTCACATATTCTAAAGTGCTTGGGCTAGCACCTTTTTGTGACAATATATGCTTCTTTTTTGTGAAGCTTGCATCAAATGTGCTAAGATATGCAATGATTTTGATGTAACAAACCTAAATTGAGTAAAATGTATTGGGTACGTATAATGTGATATCTCTTTTTTTAGGTTTGATCTCTAGAAAGAATTATTATCACTTGCAATCTAGAGAGAAAACTTTACTAATTCCTGCAATGTAATGTATCCAATCAATATGGGGTGTTCATAGGGACATTTAAAACATGCCTTGTGATCAAGAGATTTCAAATGGTTATAGTGAACTAGCCCAACTAATATTTTACCATCAATAGTTGGTTGCAATGTCCAAGATCACATGGATTTAAAAAATCATGTGATTAATGAGTCACATGTTAATAATGTTTTGACATTTAACTCCCAAAGAGGGTTTTAGGTCATGATAGATCCGTTAGGGGATGTACCAAAGGATACATGATATTCAAAAAATGCATTTTCTTGTTGAGACTGCAAGTGGCAATAATGACCTAACTCAATGATAGTTTGGTATGGATTTGACTAATGCTTTACCATCAATGAGTGGTTGCAATGGCTAGAAACACAAAAATGTGGAAAACCATGTGATTAATGAGTCACATGTTAATGGATCGATTCATGAAAATGTGCCTCTCCATGTTGAAATTGCAAATGGGGATAGTGAGCCAATTGAACAACGTGTTAATACAAATTTGACTATGATGCATGTTGATCATGTTGTGGTGATTATTTTAACATCAACCAATGGTTGTGATGTTAGGAATCACTACAATGTGAAAAATCCAGTGGTTAATGAGTCACATATTAATAATATTCCAACTTTTGATCCTAAAATGGTGGATTATACTCCATTTTGCATACTTTGCTTGCAACAGATTTTCATCCTACAACAATGATATTGCTCTTTCAAGAGTTAAATGTGCATTCCATAAGGAGTCTTTTTGAAATATGTGAGAGGTGTTTTGCTAAATTATGGACATATGAGGCTCAAGAACAAGGGTCGATTTCATTTGGAAAGCATTGTTGTTAGAATGGAAAAGTAATGTTACACCATTGCAATAGACAATTGCATGATTTGTTGCATGGTATGCACCCTTAGAGTAGGATATTGAAGAATAACATATAAACATACAATAGTGCTTTTGCATTTGCATCACTCAGAGCTAATATTGAGAGATACCTATTGTTAAGAATGGTTACATGTTTAGAGTGCATGGCTCTATTTATTTGGAAAGGTTGTAGGCTATGTTAGTATGATTGAATTCCAAAATATGGGGCTACCATATTCTCATACTTTGCTAATTTTAGAACAATCTTTAAACGTTCCAAATAGTGTCACTACAATAGAATGGTTTGTGCTAAGTTGCCTGATAGAGTCAAGTTTCCACATTTATTTGAGACAATTTCAAAATGTAAGAGTCATGACCCTTGCAAAGAATTAAACCCCAAGATTTCTTGCATGGAAAAGGGTGAATGTACTAAAGACTACCCTAAAAATTTGGTGGGCATGACAATGGTTGATAGTTCTGGCTATCCCATTTATCAAAGGTGAAATTATGAAAATTCGATGATCATAAATGGTAATGTATTTGAAAATCAATGGGTTGTTCCATTATAATCCTTACTTGAGTAAGAAATTCAATGTACACATAAATGTGGAGGTGTTATCGACAATAGTGGTTGTTAAGTATTTGTATAAGTATGTGTATAAGGGGCATAGCCATGCAACCATCAAATTTTTTGCGAGGGTTCATTCATCATAGAATGGTGGCAATGTTCATGAAGTGGGCAAGATCTAGAGTTATTTGGATGCACGATATCTTTTAGCTTTTGAGGGATTTTAGCGAATCTATGATTATACATTACACAATGAAAAGCTTAATATACAGCGGTTGTAGATACACTTGCCTAGAGAGAATTATATGGTATTTCAAGATACAGATAATATACCAGATGTTGTGCAGAATGAAGACCTCTAGAAAACTACTCTTGCTAAATAGTTTATGTATAAGTGCATTCATCCAATGGCTATAACTCTTCACTATCAAGACTTTTCAATGAACCGTGTGTGGAATGCATGGCAAAAGATGTGGACAAAGAAAAAGTGTGGGAATGTAGGTGGTTCGATATATTTTATGGCACCCACCTATGGTGAGCTTTACTACTTACAGATGCTTTTAATGAAGTGTTGGGGATGTACTTCTTTTGGGGATTTGCGTACTATTGATAATGTGATCTATGATACTTTTAAGGATGCTTGCATTGTAAGAGGTATATTGGAGAGTAGTGATGAGTATGCTATGTGCTTGGAAGGAGCTAACCTTGTGCAAGCTAGTGCTCAAATTCATACTTTATTTGTTGCAATTTTGGTCTTTTGTGAGCCTACTGGGCTTGGTCAATTGTGGAAAAGGTTTTTGGTGCCAACACTAGAGGGTATCCTATACAAATTGCAACTATAGCACATGCATGTCTCTCCTAGTGCTCTATAGCAAGAGGAATCTAACATGGCTTTGTTACATCTTTAGGACCTTCTATGTCATATAGGTGAAGACTCTCTGATTTTTGATGGGTTGCTAGAACCTCATCAACCAAACTCTCAACTGTGTGCTAACCCCATTCGCAAGATAAATATGCATACAACACATTGGAGCAACATAGGGTTTCTAAATATGTGGAGGCAACGTTGAATGAGGGATAGAGAATTACCTTTAGTGCAGTTATGGGGATACTATTGATGCAAATTCTGGGGATATATTCTTTTTAGATAGTCTCGATGATGGGTATGGGAATAAATTTTTGTATAAGTGCTTACTTGCAAAGTTGTGCAATGGTGGTCGTATAGCATTGACAATAGCATCATGTGGCATTACTGCCTTGCTTCTATTGGGTGTTTATACAACTCACTTGAGATCTAAAATCCTAATAGAATTGAATAATCGATCTACTTGTAATATTCCTGCTCAAAGTGATCTTACTCAATTATTGAGAAAATAGAGCCTTATTTTGTGAAATGAGGCTCCTATGGCCATCGATAGGTCTTTCCAGTTGTGATAAATAGAACACATGAGGATATTGTTAATATTGCATTGTGTTGCTCTTATTTGTGGTATTATGTGAGGGCATTAAGAATATCTAGGAATATGTGAGTGTTAATAATTGATAATATGATGAACAATGGGTTCATTTGTTGAATTCAAGGTATAGAGAATGGAGTAGGCACTATTGAAAATTGTGGTAAGTTACGTGTTCCACTTAGCATGCTGTTTAAAAGGGTACTCTATCGAAAGCTTGATTAATGGTGTCTACAACAATGTGTCCAATAGGTGACTATACATCATATTTTAGTGAGCAGGCATACTTGAATTGCAAAATATAGAGGTGGCTACTCTGAATGATCGTGCATTGTAGTTGATATTAGGAGAGGTTAGGTAATCTTATAGTGTGGATTCAATTGCAAAGACATATAACTCATTTTTGTATTCAGTGGAGTATTAAATACATTAGAACTTGGAGATGCATTTCCTCCTTATTTATTGTTCCTAAATATAAATGCACATATTAGTCTCCATAGAAAACTAAACCTATGAAAAGGTCTATGTAATGGTGCACAGTTCATATGTAAGGCTTTCGATAAAAACTGATAGACGATGAGATAATAACAAGGGAAAATGTAAGTGAATGAATTTTTATTCCTAGGGTTACTTTTATTTCCAATGCTTCACAAATACCATTTACTATGAAACAAAGGTAGTTTCCCATTCAATTGGCATTCTCTATGATTATCAACAAGTCATAGGACATACTTTATCCGTTGTTGGGCTTTATTTAAAAGTGTCACTATTTACACATGGTCATTTGTATATTGCATTTTAAGGGGTAAAATCCTCGCATGGTGTGAAAGTATTGCTCGATGAAAAGGATGGAGATATGACCACAAACATTATATACAAGGATATACTTTGGAAGTTGCAATGATGTGTATTCTTTCTTATAGAGCTGTACCTGTTAACAACCCTGTAGGGTCACTGTTCAAGCATATGTATGAATTACTCTCCATCCCCTATTTGGTTGGCATATACTCTTTTGAAGGTGGATTATTTTCAATGTTTCAATATTTATTTGACTTTTGTAGATGCCTACCCCAAGGTGGGACTATTATCTAACTTTTGAGTATCAAAAGAAGCTACAATGCACATTACAATGCACCTTGCATGCAATAATGACAGATAATATCATAAGAAGAACACTTGTAAAAGTTATTAAGCATTTGCATAATGATGTGTAGATTGTGGATACACTCAAAGTTTTCGGGTGCATATGTATGAGGTTGACCACAAGAAGAAGCTTCAATGCTCTCATACTAATAAGATACCAATGCATTTTTGGGAGAGAGGGTGCGTGCGCTACATCTTGGGGCAGTGGGTTTTTTAGGAGTTGGGTGAAGTGGGGTTTTTTTAAGGGGAGAGGTGGGATGACGTGACATGTAGTGGTGGGGGAGTGGGGTTTCTTGTGGTTGGGTGGAGCGGGGTTTTTGGAAAGGAGGGGGGATGGTGTGCCATGTCATGGCGCGATGTAGGGCTTTTGGTGTTGGGTGAAGCGGGGTTTTTGGGAAGAGGGAGGAGGTGTGCCATGTCGTGGGAGAGTGGGTTTTTTTGGGATTGGGTGGAGCGAGGTTTTCGAGAAAAGAGAGTTGTAATGAAATGGTCTTTATTAGTTCTTTTATGTACTTATATTGTGAATTTATTTAAATCTAAGTACCCAAAAGAGAGGTAAGACTAACGCATCCCCCATGCCATTATTAGTAGAAACTGTGGAATCAGCCCTCGCTTCACTTTCACATGTTTTATTGGAGGATGAAGATTTTGCTAATGATTCCTCAAAGAAGAGCAAACTTTGTTTTTGTTAGGTTTCTTGGAGATTGTCTTTTTTCTTTTGTTGGCATTGGGCCATTTTTGTACCTCTTGGAAACAATTAAGAATGTGTAGACAAAAAGCAAGATGTCTTAAACCTAGCCTTCATGGCTTGCTAATGGAAAGTAGGATGTCTTATACCTTCCCTCCGTGGCATGAACATTAGAAAGAGGCCAAAGTTATTAGCATTAGTAGGCTCTATTTCACCTATGAATATTCTACTTGAAGATCAAAATGATTCCTCAAACAAGGAGACAACTTCATTTTGAGTAGGTCTCCTAGAGAAAGCCTTTTTGTAATGCTTGGTCATATACATATATATATATATATACATATATATATATATATACATATATATATATATATATACATATATATATATATATACATATATATATATATATATACATATATATATATATATACATATATATATATATATATACATATATATATATATACATATATATATATATATATATACATATATATATATATATACATATATATATATATATATACATATATATATATATATATATATATATATATATAATCTATTTCAATATAACATTGTTGTTGTTTCTAAATATCATGCGAAGCAAGGATGTGTTTTCTTATAGTCATATAGATGAAAGTTTATGAGTTTGATGTATAAAAGAGATTGTTTTGTATATATGGAATTCTGTATTACAGATATTGTAAATTAGAGAGGGAATAGTTTCTAGATATTACGCAAAGCAAGCACGTGTTTTCTTACAATCGTGTATGGATGAAAGTTTATAAGTTGGATGTATAAAAGAGATTGTATGTATAGCTGACACTCTCTTTTACAAATTTCATAGATTACTTTTAGTTTTAAGTTTGATGCGAGAGAGAGAGAGAGAGAGAGAGAGAGAGAGAGAGAGAGAGAGAGAGAGAGAGATGAGAAAAAATAAAATAAAACAAGAGGCAAAGATAGAGAAAAGAATAAACAAATTAGAAACAGAGAGGAAAAGGAGAAGAGAGAAAGATCATAAATGGATTATCGAGCCCACTTGACGAAATTTCCTTGGCCCACTTGATAAAATCATTAGCCAATGGGTCTTAAAGGCCACACTTGGTTGTTTTTTTTTTTTTGTGGGGGGGGGGGGGGAGGGAAGGGGGGTTAAAGCAAACTCAAAATCAAGTAAAAAAGAAATTGTCCACATCTTCATGCCAAGTAATCATTGATGTCCATTTAAATTTTCATCAACCACTACTCATCTGAATTCTGCTCTTGCTTGACCGAACTCTTATGGCCTTAATGGGCCTTATTGTCAGCCTCCTAACTTCTCTTATGGTGGGCGAAGGTCCTCGGCCTTAGCATGGCCCTTGGTCTTTTTTTCTTTTTTAAAGAGAGGCTTGAAAGTTGGAAAGACTTCCTTTTTTTAAAAAATTTCTTAAAATTGAAAACCAACACATCGATGGCACAAGGCATAAGCCCTGGAGTCGACAACCGAATCTACCTAATCAAGGCTCAATGATCAAATTACAAGTTGAAGAAGCCTTATAAGGCTTTAATGAGGTTCATTGGTCGAATTTGTGTAAGACAAATGAAAAATATTTTTAAATAATAAAATACTCAAGCCTAAAAAGGCTTTTCATCTGCCAATTCAGTTGCACATTAAACAAATGTCAATCCAAATGTAAAAGTCTAAAAGGCTTTGTAAATGCAGCCATTTAGACTAAAAGGAAAAGCCTTAGGGGCCTTAGGCTGAAACCTCTTGATGAGTGTTATGGAGAGAAATGAAGGACAAAGAGTGACAAACATCAAGGATTCAAATACATATATAATTAACGCAAGGTGGGAATACGAGAGCCATACTTGCGATACGGGGGATTCACTAGTAGTAATAAGGAGACATCACCTGCGTGTAAGAAATATATGAAAATACCCCTTATTTACCCCCTATTTATGGGACCTTACCTTATAAAATGTACCTTCCTTCCCTTAAATAACCCCCCTCCCTTACACTAACATGGTACCATACGGTAAACCCTAGTGGACCCTCCCCCGACACCACCACCCCCCCCCCCCCCCCCCCCCCCGAGCTCTTTGTGAGGGACAGAGTGAAGCCAACCTTAATGGAAATCCAATTCTCTTTCTCTGCTTTGCTCTCCTTCTTGATGTGAAACTTTGATTGTGATCCCTTCTTCTTCTTCTCCCTTGTGATTTTATTTCTTCTGCTACAATCCCTTCAAGTGCCCCTTGCCCCCAAAACACAAAAGAAAGAGGCGCTCACAAAAGTGAAGACCAAAAGCAAAAGTGTGAAGCAAGAATTCAAACATGAAAGCCAAAAGAGAAGCCAAACATAGATTTTCCTCGAGAGCCTTGCTTATAAACCTCTTACTTCTGAGTTTGTTGCCTATCGACACTATAGATCGATGATTTTATATATACATATATTATTTTCAAGGCCTTTGAACCTTAATCTTTTATGTATCTACCTTCCTACAACAATTTGAATCTACCTACAACTCCATGAAAATCCAAACACACAATCGACAAATAGATGCATGTTGATTCACTCATCCTAGGCTAACCCTTGTGATGTTTTGGAATGCAAGCTTCTATTCTATCGCTTGGCATTGAGAGCATGCACCTAGTTGCTTGATTCTGTCAGTCTTGACAACATGACCAAAATGTCATCACTTTCATTAGCCATGCATGTCAGACTTAACAGAACACCTATTATTTCAGGCATTTTGAGCAATATGACTATGGCTACCTCCCACATGACCATTACAACCTCTCCAAACAAATGTAATGAGCTCACCAATTTACCTTCTTGTTGTAACATATTTGCAAAAGGCTTATTGATGGCTCCACCATCCTTGCAACATGCCTCAAGCAAGCTCCACCTGCTTTGCTTTGATCATCGCACAAGCTCTAAGAAGAAGAAGAAGAAGAAGAAGAAGAAGAAGAAGAGAAAGCAAGAGCTTCTCCACACATGTCCCTCACTTTACTTCACACACTCTCTCTCCCTCCCTCCCTCCCTCCCTCCCTCCCTCCCTCCCTCCCTCCCTCTCTCTCTCTCTCTCTCTCTCTCTCTCTCTCTCTCTCTCTCTCTCTCTCTCAAGCAAGAAGTAAGAAGAGAACTCTCAAGGTTGCACACCACAAGTATGAGCTTATCCATTCTTTTGTTTAAAAAAATATTGCCTCAATTTTTTGGGCACCCTTCAATTGCATTAGTATAGACCAACCTTTTCTTACCTTGCTCACACCATTTACATACAACTATTTTTTACTTGCTTAGCCAAAATCCGTTAAGCTTATGTCTCACCTCAGCTTTACTATGCATGGAATGGAGCTTGATGCTCTTTCACAAAAATAATTTCAAATAATTATCTTGTTAAAAAATTGCATGTGCTAAACATTTACTCCATTTTCGCTTCTCTTGTCATTTTGCTTCCTTTTTTTTGCCTTCTTTTGTTGTGTGGTTCCTTGGTAATGATGTATGCTAGGCATAAGCTTGTGCTTGTTCTTAGTCTATGCCATACCTAGCCGAGTCTACAAATGGCATGGGCTAGGCATAGGCAAGGCACATGTATAGACTAGACACATGCTATGCATAGCACATATGGCATGCTAGGCATATACATAAGTGTATGCTAGGCATAGGCCTATGCTTGCCCTTTGTCTATGCCATGCCTAGCATAGCATACACCTATATTATATTATGCCTACACCTATGCTTGGCCTACATCTATACCTTGTGCATGGACCTACAATTATGTTCATACCAATGCTTAGCCCACGGCTACACCTCTACTACAACTATGCTTAGCCTATGCTTAGTTGGAGTTAGATCTGTGGCTACACCTACGAGTACATGATATCTAACCTAAGCTAGCCTATGTCTAGTCTAGCTTATGTCTAGTATACACCTACGTCTACATTTACACTTAACATTGTCAAGTATAGGCCACAAAGAAAGGTCCTAGCCTAAAGTCCAACAAGTAAGCACAAATTAGTAAACCATAAAGGGAATTACACTTTGTGGTTCGCTTGTCATGACTTATTATTGTGGGATAGCCACATTTTGCACCATCTCAATAGGCACAAAATCAAAACACAAATGTTCTCTCAACCTCTCAAAGCCCCAAGAGAAAACCTATGCTTATGTCTATGGCTTGGAAAACCTCATGAACTTAGTCATAATGAAAATGATTGCAATGCACTTTGCATTTTTCTACATTGTGTAGTGATGTGGATTATGATCGTGCACGATAAAATTTTATATGAATCGGTGTGTGGCAATGCACGTACAATATTTTTCTTCTTTTATGCTTATAAATTCATACAAGCATCTATGAAAAGAGTATACTTACTAAACATATTTTCTTAATAGCAAAATAGATAGGTTTACGACAGAGTTTTCGTAGATAGCATGCTTATGTGCCATAGGCACACTTATATATAATTTATGATGCAAATCAACTGTGGCTTATAAATGTGATCTACATGAAAATTGCACAGAAGTAGCGGGCAAGAACAAAAAATCTTGAGTAGAAACTACAAGGCTTTAAAAAGACTATATATGCAAACTAAGAACTATGGAGGCAAAGAAAAGAATGCATATTGTAATAGTTGGTAAGAAGAGGTTTTACTTGGGTAGTGTGGGAGCTCTCGTACCTTGGATCTCTCATGAGCTCCTGTGCACGTTGGAATTGTGTGTGTGTGTGTGTGTGTTGATGCTATTGACTTGCACATGTAATGAAATTCTTATGCTACGTTTCCATGTGTCTTTCCAGTTGACATATTTTTTTAAACTATTGTAAATAAACAAGTTTGGGTTTCAATAAAGATCAATATAAGAAGTACTCAAAATTGAAAACTCAAGTAATCTTGAATGTTCAACAAAGAGACATGGTGCTCATGGCCTATGTGCTTGGTAAGTTTGCCATCTTTTACTTCTCACATTAATGCTCCTAGTAGAAAGGCATTGTCCCCCATAATTATGAAATCTTTGAGAGTCCTTGTGTCAACTCTCCACCATGTTCTGCACATAGTGTGGCTTTATGTTGCATATACATGCAATGGTGTCATAGTGCTATATACCCCTTATAAGAATATTGTGTTATCATTGTTATCTTGAGCATTTCACTTAACTTTGATATGTTTTTTCTTATGTGAGATACTTGCATGGTTGATGATTAACATAACACATAAAGAACATGTGACCCATTAGGGCACTATGGAAAAAGCAATGTACACTTTGCACGATGCTGATCATAGTTAATTCATGGCTGCATAATTTTTCATCTATCATCATTCATAGTAAATTGCTATAATCTATCATCACTTAATTCAAAGTTGCTTGATAACTTCATTGGGTAGACGTGTCGTCTATCTACTAGTAACGCTAAGGTATACACAAATAAATGGACTTGCATGTGCTCTTCCATCAAGTTCAAGTATTCTAGCCACACACAAGTTCATAGCTAGAGTGGAACCTCGGTCCAATGAGGGGAGAGGAATAAATGTGAAGAGAGAGAAGTGAACAATAGGAATCAATATGGAAAGAGAAAGAGAAATCAATGTGGCATTATTCAACAGACGAGTGCCATGATTGGCAACCCTACCAAGTCGGTGGAGTACCTCTAATTTTAGAGATCCTTCATCAACTAAATGCACTCCTAAAAAACCCGTCGAAACGACTGTGGGCATTCACAGCTCTTTACAAGTGTAGCTATGTGACATTTTGTAATTATATTTTTTGTTATTTTTTTGGGTTAAAGACAAGTGTAGCTATGTGATGTTTGGTAATTATTTACAAGTGTAGCTATGTGACCTTTTGTAATTATCTTTTTTGTTATTTTTTGGGTTAAAAAAGGAAAACATAAGCGTACACCCAAAATTGAAGAAAAGCTTAAACGTTTGAAAGCTTTTAGGCTTTTCAAGTTTGTAAACTACAAAAGCTTTAAAAAGCTTAAAGGAGAGCTTTGAAAGTTGGGAAGCCTTAAGCCAATATAAAGGGGGGAGAGTTAAATAGTATGGGCCATCGTCTTCATTACAAATTTCATCTTTTATTTGAGAAGAGAGGAATGTCTACACAAGTGTTTGGAGATGCGTATGTCAGTTCCTCGATCATCACATTTGCAAGCTAAAAGGTTAGATTCAAATCTTTGTTGTTCATTCATTTTAGGATTAGTTTAAACAAATTTTTCCTTTGTCTTTTTAGTTTATTGAGGTTAGATTCAAATCTTTGTCATTCGTTCTTTTTAGGGTTAGTAAATAGTAGTGAAACAAAAATGAAAGAAAACGATCTTTTGAACGTATTGCAAAAACGAAAGCATAACGAACTTTTGAACGTACTGAAAAAAAACGAAAACGTTAAACTTCAACAAATTGAATATTTTGAATGGATGGGGGAATGGCATATTCTCTCATAATTATTTAATTATGAAGAGATTTGTGTCTACTCTTGGGCATGCTATTAACATGCTTTCTCATTTCATTTAATTTTTTTAAGTTTTTGAAGTATTAAAGAAGAAAAAAAATCATCATCCTTACACATTGAGAAAATAAACTATCTTTAAAAAAAAAATTTACGAAATATAGTATGTTTTTTCTGTAAATAAGTGTACTATAGTTTTATGATAAAAACATATTGTTCTCATCAGCATCGATGGACTGTACAAAGAAACAAAGGCACAAGGCATCCTTTAGAAAATTATGGCTTCTAGAAAAACATCACTTGTTGCAACTTGGTACAACATAGAAAAAAAACAAATCATCTTGGGCGATAGAATGTGAAAGCATCATTGGAGACTAACAATGTGTGCATCCTATGGTATAGTCACAATGCAACATCACGCTGTCAACTCACAAAAGAACAATCCTTGCACTATTCTCATCCTTGCATTCAACAACACAGAGTCAACATGATGATAACTAAATGCCAACCATTTCTTACGAAAAAAGAGAGAAACAAAAACGTGGTGTCACTCTTACCAATTCTCAATGCAAAGCTGTTACAGCTTTAACTATTGAACATCATTGATACATCCATCTCGGTTTGCAAAACGACAAGAGTGATTGTGAATGGAACCTTGGATTATCGATCTATTCTCGATAACCCTCTAGTCTCTTGGAATGATGGATCACTTTCGTAGCCATCTACTAGAATTGACTTAACTGAGCGAATGTGTTTGCTTTCAATGTGCCACATTATCTATTGATCAAAAAATACATTGCCATAGTAGAACATCCACATCCAAGTACAGAGCTTTGCATCCTCAATAGGCAATCCATTGAAAGGATTATAGAGCTCCATTGTGCAAGCTCTCCATTTGACTTAATGCTCCAAGCAGATCACGAGAATGAAAGATGCTATAGTTTGCTCGAAAATGTAGTCAAGCCAAGCCAACAATATGTATTCCAAAGAGTTGATCAGCACGAGCTCGCATGCATCATATTATGAATAATAACTGTCTCGTTGAAAGAACAACAACGTTCAGGACGGACGGCTTGCTTGCAAGTACCTTACCTTGCCTAGATATCACCTTGGAAAATGCAATGTTTCTATTTTTATTCCCACTTGGCCATGACGCCTACGATCAAAAGAAATGTGAATGTTCAAAATCACGATTAGTGATTCGAACTACACATGGATACATATTCTTCTTTTGACATCCTTCATGTATTCAAACAATGCAAAAACTCATCTACAAACGTACTTTGCTTTGAAACACGACACATGTCTAAACATCATCAGTAAAATTGCTAGATAACGAACATGTAAGAACTGCATATACAACTTCAAACTCCTTTATTGAGCTGCACATGTCAACCTAGTTGAGTCCATGGCGTCGACAACACATGCGACAGGTTGACAACTCAACGAACTTCGTCCTGTCAATAAACCTGCGTGTGGCGCGGCTCTTAGTTTGCTGTAGGTACTCTCCGTTGGGACTAGTAGCCTCTTAGTTGTTCAGCTTGTTACTCTCCGAGGACGGAAAACGTCGGACCCCGCATGGCTTCTCCCGAAGATGATACCAGACGCCTCAAAAGAGCAAGAAGAAGTGCAGGCAATCCATCACCAGCAACGCCAGACCGAGTGCAAGTGCCAGCTTCCAAGGACCGTCTCAGTCTGATGCAAGTTTCCGTCCAGAAGGCACACGCATGCCACACGCTTGAAACCTGCGCTTTCTCCGGCTCTCCATTGTCCACCACCATAACGACGAGCAGCGTGCGGCATCACCGAGACCGTTCCATTGTGCAGATTTCACCGTATCATGGAGCTCATTCAGAGGCACTTGAAGCAAGTCGGATTGTGGAGTTTGGACAGCTTGATGCTTCTGTGCCCTCGTGCAATGATACTGATGAGGACGATGGTACCGGTAGCACGATGCAGAATGCAGCCCTCTGTGTAGAGCTTGGCCAAGTCATCCCGGGCGCTTGCGATGCGCTGCTCGAAACTGCCCATCAGCTGGTTGATGCTCTCAAAGGCTTGAAGTTCAAGCTTCCTGTAACTTGTGTGTAAGTGCCCCAAACATGCGGCCAAGGCAGCAGACCAGCTCCATGAAATCTGGTTAGAGACGAGTAGTGTTGGTACAGTTTTTAAGGAAGTAATTTACTGTTTCAGTCCTCAGGACAATGAAGGCTGCACGTCTCAAGATGCTCTGTCATGAGTAAAAGAGCAAAGCTTCAAGCAGGCATTTGCCCAATTCCTCTTTGACTAAAAAAATCCTGAACGTCATAATCTGCTCTGCGGATTATGGCATGCTAAGAAGTAGTTTATACCATGAAAAAATTCTGTTTTTCGTGTCATACAACGGCACTGGTAGTTGGCCAAGCAACTACACCCGTGTGTTGGATTCTGCTTTTCATGCCATGCAATGGCATTGATAGTTGGCCAAGCAAGTGACCATGAATTCAAAGAATAGGGTTTTAATACACATCTGTGCGACCCAGCATTTCTAGCTTATCCCTATTTTGCTAACTCCAATAACTCCGGGTGGTCTCAAAGTGGTATCGTGCCCAGAACATGGACTTGGGTGTGGTGTAGACACATGGTGTTTCAGGCTGGGACAACTTGGGAGACTAAAAGATATTGCAGCAGCAGTTGTGGTGATGTAGCAGCTGTGTTTTGGGGTTGGAACAGTAGCATGACAGGTTTGGGGTAGCCCTGGGAGGTGGAAGATTGATGTGGCAGGTTGAGAACACTAGTGTGGGCAACAGGAGTGATGTAGAGGTTGGTTGTTGATCAAGAGAGATCAAGATAGTGTTCATGCCCAACAACGATGGCGTTGGAGTGTAGCTGCCTTGGGAATTTGGCAGGGCACTTGTCCTACCAAGACTCCAGTTCAATCTCACCCTTTTTGGGAGTTTGGCAGGGCACTTTTCCTACCTAGACTCCAGTTCAATCACCATTTTTGGGGCTGTTTTGAACCAATATGTTTGGTCAAAAAATTTCTGATTGGTGTAATTTGGCCTGTTGGGCCCTGCATAATGGTTTCCACATACATTTTTTCCCCCTCACCCAACTGTTGTATCTCCTCACAACCTTGCTTTCTTCCGCTGAGTTTTGCCCTTCTGTCACTTAATACTTTTCTTGTAACTTGTTGCAAGCTGCATTGCACACTCCAAAATAGGTGATTCGCGCGCCTCCACATTAGTTGAAATGGTAGTTTGCAGCATGGCATCCACTAACTTCAACACACTATGAGGAAATGCTAGTGCAACGGAGGGAAACACAGTGTACAATGCAAAAAAATGCAATCTAATGAGTGCTCAATGAAGAAGAGGATGTATAGAAGCAAGAATGATACATGGGGCCTCAAGTCGCTGTGCCTTGAGGATCCTGGCCAAGGTAAGCTGAGAGAGGTGTTGGAGACTTGAGAACAGGTCTGAGAGTGTGTCATACCTAAGATGATCTCCAATGCAGCAGCTCTCCACTTGTGTGATGCTGAGACTTTGCTGCCCTGCTGCATAGCAATGTAGAAAAAGCAAAACACAGCAGTGTTGATGGTGTCGCAGTTATTAGAAAATTGTGGAGCAATGGAGGCAAAGAGATGGTGCTGATTGATGTGCTGTAAACACAAAGAATACAAGAGAACAACAAGAACACAATAACTTAATAATAATAGACTTGGGAAATGGAATCCATATACCAAGGCTTAAGAGTGTGTACAATGGTATGAGCTGAGAACAACCAGCAGAGTGTTACAGTCTCCCTTTCTCCAACAAAAGCAATGTGTTGAGTAGTTCAGTGATAATGACAGTGAAAAAGAGAGTGCCTATAAATAGGCAAAGAATAATGATCAGTTGGTCAGCAATAAATGTAGCCTGAAATACCAGTCAGCCAACATTTTAATGTACTTGACTTAGAAATGAAATGCACTTTGACAGGTGGTATTAGCACCAATGAAATGTACTTTGCTAACACCCTCTTGCAGATCATGGGTGATCAGTAAAATATACAATGATTAAGGACTCATTGTAGTATATACAACAAATGATAATCAAACAGGACCATGGTTACCCAAGCAGTGGGTGATCAAGCTATGATCAAGATGCCTCGGAAAGATTCTAATATCGAGGCTGATCTTAATAATCCGTGACCATAGAGAGTAGAAATACTTGAATCTTGATGTCTCTTGGAACTAGCTCTTGGAAAGCATGTCATGATCATGGATTCCTTGCCTTTGACTAGACAGCTAAAGTGTCCCCTCATGTCAAATCAGACTAGGAGCAAAGATCACTCTTTGTCAAACATCCCATTATGAACCTAAAAGGTGAACCAACGTTAGGATTTGAATTCACTAAACTCAGTCGATGCTATGGAAAGTTGCACCCAAGTCTATCAATACTGGTATATGGATAAGGCTTGGATGCTCCACTGCCATTGTCCTCTCAGACTCCCTTTCTGGCAGAGGAGAGTCTTGAGGGATGCAAAATGCAAAACATAAAACACAAAATACACAAACACAAATAGAGAAGAGGGAGAACTTTGAAGTGAATGAATGAATCTTGTAAATGAAGGATTGAATATACAAGATGCTCAAGGACAAAGCTGTCTAATAGCCGGTGGCTCTTGTGGAAGTGAGCTAAGGGAGATGTTGATGTGTGTCGTCCATTGGAGATGGATCTCGAGTGTAGTAACCACTAGTCAAAGTAGAGGTTGATGAAGAAAAGCGCTGAAAACACAAAAACGACCTGCTGTAGATGATGGAAGCTGATCATTGGCAGCAATGGGAGGTTGAGCGATTGTTGTAGACCATGTAGCAGCAGTCGTTGGGGGATGGACAACTAGTGGAAGAGGGTTGAGGGCTAAAACTTGCAAGACAAGGATGGGGCTGAATGATGGGCAGCTTGGTCTATTTATAGACGTGGAAGGATCCTCCCAAATTAGGATTTTGCACGTGAAACACAAAAAGTCTCTAGAACCGCTCTCCATTTAATGAAACTTTTGGTAATGTAATGTTTTGGGGCTGTTTTAAAGAGCTAATTAGTGGGTAATGAGTTTTTACCTCAATAGTACGTTGTCCTGAACGATGACATTATGGGCATGGCCACTTTATTACTAGTTGTGGCCCCGATTTGTCTATATATAGGCAGCTTGCCCTCTCACTCATTATCTATCATTGATTCTTTGTGATTAGCCAACCCTCCTCATTCTCTCATCCCCTTGCTACCATTTGGCACCCACATTGATGTGTAGAGCTATGTGTTGGGGTTGGGTATTGTAGCCTTGTACCTTTCTGCCATTGTTGTCAAATCGTTCCTTATCTCACGTGCGTTCTCTTTCTGTCTTTTTCGTAATGAGTAATTATATTGTATCAAATGTCTAGAAGAGTACAAAAGTCACATGACTAAAAGGGTACAAAAGTCATGGCAAAGAAGCAACAAAAATTGCTGTATGCCAAGGAACCAAGTCCTCCTTGGAAAGAAGATCTATGTGTTGAATAATATCTAGCTGCCAATGTAGGAGACCCTTCAATCTAGCAAGATGCCCATCAAGGTTAAATACCATTATGTTTGGGAGCACATCGTGGATTCTGAGCTAGTAGTGGCCTAGTGTCTCACGGAGGACAATGCAATAGATCTCTTCACAAAGCCTTTGCCCTTAGGGTTCTTTGCTTCATCATATGAGGTTGTTGGGTCTTGAGACACTCCTCAACATCTGAGAGGGGGTGTCAATCTCTTTTGTTTCATGTTGTCATCACTTGGTTGTGAGCTTCGTCAGAGTTTGATGGAGGTGGAGAAGCTTTGATTGTTTCCAGCCTTGTATTTGAGTACATTTCAGTTTAAGACTGTTTAGAAAGTGGCTTTGCACTGGTTGTCCATCATCTCCAACTGGTGCATTACAGTTTTTATGGTGCCCCACCTGCATTCACACTACCCAAGGCTAGGTGATCAGGTGTTGCATGGCAGCTACTTTTGTTGCAGTCGGTCCATTTTTAGGACAGTTTGAGAGTTTTAGTGCATGTTGAGACAGCAGTGGGTCAGTTTGGGGATACACTGCCTATTTAAGGCAGCCCCTATCTCACTTGGCTGATTATCGTTACATTCTCCTCAGCACTTTGCAGGGTTCAGCACCATCTCTGTCATTTGGTGGACACTCTCCATCATTTGGTGCATTCTTTGTCATCAGCTTGATCCGATGCCCTCACTTATTCTTTGGGCTGCATGCAGAGAAAGATTGGTCCACTTCATATTCAGCATTCTATTCAGATCAGTAGAATTCTTTCCTTCTATTTTATGTGTTTATATGAGTCTCTCTCTTCCCTTCTCTCCATGTTCATGCTCTTCTGTTATGCATTCTCACACTGCCTATGTGCTCAGAGGTTTGGACTGCTTGCCCACATCAGATCTGGCTGCATTTTCTGCTGCCAGTTGCCGTCCAGACCTCTGTTCATCACCAACAGCTGTTGCCTGGTTAGCCAGCCATGTGTTTTGCAGTCTGATGTCATTTCCGGACTGCTTCACCTGCGTTTTTGCAGCCAGTATGCTGCCTTGCTGCCACCCTTTTCCATCAGCCTGATTCGGATAGCATCTACCCTGATCAGTGTTTTCAGTAGCCGATTAGAAGTCTTGGCAGCTTAGTTAGTCCATGTGTGAGTGGATCAATGGGTGCTAGTTATTTTGCCGTGTTTTATGGGTGGCTGGTCATTTTCTAATTGGCGGACTGCATTTCTTGGCTCTCGAGATGTTGGCCAACTTGATCTAGATCTTTGGCTATTTATAGATAGGCTTCCACTTCCTGGACACATTGTTTGCATGAAGATGTGAAATTTTATTGCTTCGCATAGCATTCGATTAAAAATTAATCAAATGTGCTAATATGACTTGCACATGTGAGGTGCAAGTCAATTATTTCATAGTGTGGGAGTGCCTTGCCACTAGCAAAGGACTAAACTAGTCTTGTCATCAATGACTTTGATTGCGGTCGATGTAAAGAAGACTGCACGCCCCAACTGACAAAGTTGCTGAACAGACAATGAGTTCACCCTAGGTTGGGGGACATGATAAACATAGTCCAGCGTAGTGTGATCTTGGCCCTCATCATTGGCAAAACTGATGCGACCACAAGCTTGGATCTTGACTAAGGAGTTGTTTCCTACTCTGACTCTTCTAGTTGTAGGATGTCTGGTGAGAAAAATGTCATGTATAGGAGTCATGTGATGAGTGGCTCCATTGTCCACAATCCAAGTAGCAGAAGTGCTCGGTTGTGACAAGTGGACCTTTGCGACCGTCTTCTTGGAAGACAACTCATAGATATGGATGAGATTTACATATGGTGCCTCTAAAGAGATGATGTGGGCCCTTGTAGACCAATCAAACAAGCTCTCTAGCATTGAGAACATTGTCGACTATGATGGCTGACCGGTGGCAGCGTGAGATTGAGCTTTCCATGGCCGCTAAGATTGGTTGCCACCACCCTACTTCCCTTGGTGGGGATTACCTTGCTAGGGTGCGTGGGTTTGAGACTTGGATTTTGGTTGTGTGTCTCTTGCCTTTGATTAACACCCATTGTCAAAATGGCCAACCTTTTGACAATGTTGACAATATCTATTTTTCGTAGGTACATTTTTCCACCTTGGTTTAAGAGAGGATTGGCTATTTCCTTGGGTCTCACTAGATGAGGTTTGAGCGGAATTTTGAGGTTTCCTACCCTTCCCTTACTGTCCCTTTTGACAAGTGGCAATAAGATCCCTTACTACAAGAGATGCCCCATGATAGAATGTGGGCATAGTGGGTTGTGAGATAACCTGTTGCACAAAGTTAAAGTATTTTATTAGCAGCTTATTTAGGAACAGTGTGACCTGGTCATTAGGTGACTTAGGAGCCCGGTCGTAGAGAACTTAGCGAGGAGTCGCTGATACTCAGAAAATTTGACCTTAAGGTCATCCTTATCATTAGTGGTTAAAATTTGAAGCTCATGGTTAAGATTAATGCGACGGGTCCTATCTCGAGCCACATATCGGTCGGTCAAGTGTGCCGAGTGCTCAAACGCTAAGTCGACATGCTGAAGCTAAGAATGAAACTCAGGTAGTAAGCCCTGCATCAACTCAACTATAGCGAAATCATTACGAGCCTTCCATGAGTGGATGACCTCATATGGAACAAGTGTGGGATCGGGCTGGGGTTCCAACCCCTGCACAAGATCCCATAGGTTTTGGGAGTCTAAGACATGTGTCATTAAATTAGACCAAGTGGTGCAGTTAGACCCATTGAAACAAGACTTGTCATTGAATGAGTTCTTGGTAGATGAGGAGCTAGAACCATGAGGTGTCGATGGAGGTGGATAAGTGTGTTGTGGTGGTGGATACGATGGTGGAGGGTAAGGAGGGGGATAAGAAATAGGGTAGGCTAAAATAGACTATTGATGTCCAATGAGTATCGATTGCTATGGAGGCACTGGAATAAAAGAGTTTCCATAAGGTGCTGAAGGTGGAGATGGAGGCATTGGGACACGTAGCCCTCGGATGGGGCACAACAGAATGACCAAGTAATCCATTGGGTAAAGCCATAGAGGCAAACTGTGGTACCAAATGATCCATACTCAAAGAATGCCTTGGAAAGGGAAAACTTGAAAGTGTGTGTGTGGAAGGATAATCTTCCATCACAGATACACACCGCTCGAATAGAAGAAAGAAAGAGTCCTAAAGGCTGTGCCTAATGGAGGACCCCTTGGTGTAGTGTGTGGTAGCTCTGAACAGTGTGTGGTAGGCTGGAAACAAGCATCAGACTATTGTAGACAGAAATGGCCAGCTTGGACCGTGATGTTCTCTGAGTCGGGGGTGTGGGCAGCAACCTGAAAGACTTGAAATCTACCAAAACGAGATTAGGGAGTGTAGTGGGCTGCATGCTTGTTTATAGAAAGTTTGGGGCACCCAAATTAGGGTTTTGTATGTGGGACATAATAACTGTCTAGGATCACGTTTCTTTTTAAAATAAAAGGTTCACTTCATTAATTAAGAATGTTTTGGGGCTGTTTAAGTCAGCCGCCCCCCCTCTTGGTGGCCCAATCTCCAATCAATTTGTCTAACTAGTAGGAAAAGAAATTTTTGCTCAAATAAGTAAAGTCTACTTAGTTCAGTGGGTGAGGATCCCAAAATTGAAACCAAGGTTGGGACCTAGATCGAACAAATGAAGGATTCATTTTTTACTGTAAGAACAAGCTGCCCAAGTGCAGCTATTGCAAGCAATACTACAAGAAGAAAGGGAAGCAACAAGAAAACAACATGCAAACTTTGTAGTTGCTACTTCTTACATTGGTAGCGACGAGGATGAGCTTTCATCAATTGTAGATAAGGCAATCATAGTCATTGTTAAATCATTGTCTCTTGACAATGGTGAGAAAAGTACGACTATGGCCTTTAAAGTATAAATATAAAAACAAGAATCAAAATGGAAATATAATTAAAACTAGACATTGGCTTTGCATATGCATATGCTAAGAGCTTTCCATTACATTTATAACAATGTGGGGTACTCTGCGTAGATCCTAAATCCAAAATGATTTGTACTTCTTGTAGTGCTCTCTTTTTGATTCTCCAAGGAGTTGTATTTTTCGAGGGTTTATAACCAGTTCTCATGGCCTCTAAATTGAGTCCAAGAGCCATATTTGGATTTTGGGCCCCTACTTATGTGCATTGTACCTTTAAGCCATATTGGCCTCTGGTGATCAGCCTCTAAGCTATTTAGATGCACCTTTGAATCATGCCCAACCTTAAGTTCTTGAGCTAGATCCAATTATAAATATCTTTCTCCCATTAGAATTGTTTGTATGGGATTAGACACTACCTTTTCCTAGGGAAGATCTTTGCCCAAATCTTCCAATAAAAGGACAATATATGAATTTTTGATGGGGATTCAACCATAGTGGTAAAGAAGAAACAATTGCCATTAGAAATACTCTTGCGGTGAAGAGCCAATGCAAGGGGAAGGCCTCCCCACCAACATTCTCCAAATGAACACCTTACATTTGAATTGTGTCTTGTTGATTCATCCCTCCATTGTTGTCACTTTCCACTAGGCTTTAGATTTGTGCAATCCTCAAAGTGAATTGTCTTTGGTGGCCAACCATGTGCAATCTTGGATCATGAAATGATAAATCTAGTTACCTAAAGAAGATTGATAGGTCAAATGCCTTGCAAGATCCCAATCCTACTAGGGACAATTAGAATCGAGGACAGGAATGGATTGCCAGTCATGCAAAAGTTTGGAGACTTTGCTCCAAAGATTTGTGAGAGTGCGGAAGAGAAGAGAACCACGAGGAGAAAGAAAGAAAGAAAGAAAGAAAGTTATATTAACGTCTACAACAGGCCAAGTTGGCCTATGAGACCAAAATGTTGCATACAAATGTCTGGGAGATTTCAAAAGTCCCAGTGAAGCTAACATTTATGCTATGTTGAGAGAGAGAGAGAGAGAGAGAGAGAGAGAGAGAGAGAGAGAGAGAGAGAGAGAGAGAGAGAGAGATGCAATTTCCTCTGTGTCTTTGCCATGACTTGTGTATCTCAGTTCATGTTTTGTATTGACAAGTTCACACATGGTGGCTTAGAGCCATTGTGTATCTTGTAATCATGTAACCTTGTACCTTTTTTCGTAATTAATACAATTACCTTTTACGAAAAAAAAGAGCGAGAGAGAGATGAAATGATATATTAACGTCTACAAAAGGCCAAAATGACCAATGAGACCATGAGTTACGATCATGTGTATGATAGTACAAACTGTCTGTGCAAAATATGTAGCATAAAGCAAAATAGGAACGGAAACTAACTATGGCTATGTGTAAAACATAGAGCTCTATCTAGTAACAATGAGCTCCAAATGGTACAATCTCATGTGGGTATGGACGGCCCAGCTCTAGCCCGAGCAATAATCCCCTGTATCTGCCTATGAAGGTGTTGTCGGTGTTTGTGTCGAGGCCTAGGACGTCTGGATCAGCTAAGCTGAATGGCTTGATCAATCAGTACTCCTTGTCTGTGTGTGGACTTTGGCGGTGAGAGAGCCTCTCGTGTGGAGTGTGGTTGTAACTGTATTGAAGTCTTTTGAGTCTCCTTTGCAAAGAAGTCTGTGAGTTGCCTCTGTGAAGGTCCTCGGTGTCCTGGAGCAGCCGTACTCCTGAGGCGCATGTCATGAAGCCGTCGTATCTCAAGAAGAAAGAGGCCAAGGCATCGCTGATTGGTAAAATCCATGACTTTGGATAGTGGCCCAAATCCGTTTCTAAAGAGACTGTGGAAACGACCACGGACCTCATAATATGTTGGGCAGTGGCAGATATAATGCTCCTCTGTCTCTGGCTCTAATTGGCATATTTGGCATATGTGCTCCTTTGGTGGGATGGATCTATATCTGCAAGTCTCAATCTCTTGTTGATGTGAGGAGGTGCGCAATTGGCCAATAGTATATCTGATCCCATGGGAAAGGTGGGTGTCCATGTATCTCGGGCGAATAATAAATCCATAATTTGTAGTATGAAGGAAATGCTTGCGGTAGAAAGGCATCTTTGTCCTGAGCTCGTGCCCTGGCATCAACCATATCCGCTTGATATCCAATTGGGTAAGATCCATCCTGATGATCTTGCGAATCTCTAACCTGCTTAGATCAAGAGATGGTGCATCAAGGGAGTACTAGATGGGGGGGTAACTTGTCCATGCTAAAGCCATGCAGCTCAAACCAGGCCGATATCTGTGCATACCAACATGAAGTATCACCCTCTCTAGCAAGCTGCCTGGAGGACTCCAGGGCCAACCGTGCATATCTATGTCTGGGTAAGTCCCATAGGCTATGTATGTATGCGACCGATCGGGTGAGGGCCTCTACCACAATCGGTGTAGCTGCTAGCTCGGCTCTGATGATCTCATGTGGCACTGAGGCCTTACATCTGATCATCCTGGATATCATGGACACTAGGGGTTTCTCCATCGAGCTCCATCCGTCATAAGTGTGCCCTGATCTGCTACGGTGGTCAAGATTGGGCCTCCATATCTGTACTCCATAAAGTAGTGTGGATGTGACCAATGTATCGAAGAGCCATAGCTTGGTGTGGGGTTCTTGGAATTGCACCTGTGAGCACATCCTCTCCAAACCACCTAGTGCTATGTATCCGCGAGTTAGTCTAGTGTTTGCTGGCTCTCACATAGAAAAGGTGGGCCTTGTGAATAAGACTCCCAGGTATGCATAAGAATCCACATACTCTAGCTCCTCAGATCCATATGTGAATTTAGGTGCTGATCTCTTGACCCAAGGTGGTGTAGTATTAAATAGCATCACCTTGGTTTTACCAAGGTTCATTGAAAGCCCACTGTCCAAAGTATAGGAGTGTAATGCATCCAAGTGTCTCTATAGACCTTCTGGAGAGTTAGCTATTGATACAATGTCATCTGCATACAATAGGAGAGGTATCCAAGTGCTAGCTAGTGGAGCTCCTCTATCTCCTTCGTGTGAAATATAATCAGCAATCCCATCAATGTACAAGCCAAATAATGTCGGAGAGAGGGGGCATCCTTGCTTCACCCCAATGGTGGAGTAAATAGGTGCTGAAAGGCCCTCAGGTGTCCGAACTCTACCCACAACTCTCTCATACAGTGCCAAAATACCCCAACTGAGCTCTTTCGGTACTCCCATGGCATGCAATCTATGTATCAACCTGTCTCTCGGTACTGTGTCGTCAAAGGCTTTGCGGAAGTCCACAAAGCAGCAGTAGGTCCGTCGACCGTGGGCCGTTCCCTCAATGATTGCTTTGAGTGTGACGGGGTGATCCAATGTGGAGAAACCTCTCCTAAAGCCAGCCTGCCCCTGTGCTCTAAGACCCCACCTCTCTGCCCACCTGCTTAACTCATGCTCAAGGATGGAAGCATATGACTTAGCCAATGTATGCCCAACCATGATAGTCCGATAATTACTGGGTAGAGTGGGGTCCCCTGACTTGAGGATAGGCACAATAGTGTTCGTGCTCCAGCTTTCTGGTAGGCCTTCACATATGGCTTTGTTAAACATGTAAGCTAGGAATCCTGCCACCAAATCTCTAGCATGGATCAAGTGCTCGGCTACTAATCCATCATGATCTTGTGCCTTTCCTCTGGTAAGTTTGTCAATGGCCTCTCGGACCCTACTTTCTGTAAGAAAGTGGTGGTCTCTCGACAAGGCTCAAGTGGGTTAGGAAGAGGTGGTTGACCCTCCATAGTAGAAAGACTAGCTACATACTTCTCCCATACAGCGGTGGACGTAATAGGTGTGGTTGGGCAATGCTGTCTGAAAAGCCTCTAAGCCTCTCTAGAGTCCTGGCTCAAAAATAACTAATATAGGTTTGGCTCCAACTAGGCCAAGAATGTTCTCTTCTTCCATTGTGTGAGGCGTCTAAAGAGTATTTGTGCGTGTCTGTGGGTAGTGGACCCCGGTGCTATCTCTCTCTGTAGCCGTGCTCTGGTTTCACGGCACTCATCATTATACCAGTTGTTCCAAGGTGTCACCTCAGTGGAGGCTCTCTGTGTGGGTTGTGAGTGTGGGAAGGCTACACCTGTAGTGATGTGTAGGGCCTCACTGAACTGCTGAGTCAACTCCTGTAATGGAACGTCCGGGTCTGCATCATGTAACTATCTAAGGATCTCCGCCTCATAGATATCCTCTCTCTCTCTCTGGAAAAGAGGTATCTTGGGTGTCAGGGAGCTGCATGATGGATCTACATGTCAGTGAATTGGAGGTCGATGGTGAATGATAGAAAGGCATGATCCACTGCAACTCCGAGAAGGCGTGGGCATACTGAGAGGTCTTGGATGTGAGATATCAGCATCGATGGGGCAAGAACATAGTTTATTGTGCTGGCACTGTGTCGGTGAGGATAACATGTGAAGGCGCCGGATAGGAGGTATCTAGCCAGGCCATTGAGAATGGTCAACCTATGTGCTGTGCCCATCTCCACAAGGTATCTCCCATATTCGGTGACTTCCCCCATATCCTGAGATGTCCTCTCCAGCTGTAGCTTTGACACATCCTGCTCCTGTAGCATATCCTCAGATGCATCAAAGAAAGACACCTGATGGGAGGCTGTCCTGGCATTAAAGTCTCCTAGTAGGATAACCTCTCCCTCCTTCGAGAATTCCCAAATATCCTTGTCCAAAGCCACATATGGTGATTGCCCCTTGGGTGCGGCGTATCGGGACATCATAGGGGGGAAATAGCATATGGCAACATACAAAGTGCGTTCCTCACCACGCCCTCCCACCCACATGTATTTGGCTTGCTCATCTCTACAAACTACTTGGATCATCTGCTATAGCTCCTCCCTGAATAACACTGCCACTCCTCCCGACCCACGATTACTGTGGTCTATGCGTGTCTCCTTCTTGCAAGCTGACTCCCACCTATAGCCTGTCACCAATGGAAGTGTAGTATGTGGTCCTTCATGTGTCTTTGAGTAGAACACTATATCTCTCCCTCTGAATGTCTCCTCAAAAGCTCCCACATCCAATCGGAGGGCTCCATTACAGTTCCAAACTGCCACTGCAAGGCTGGTCCCATAGGTCTCACACCGTCATTTGTGGCGCCTCTCCATGACTACCACTCTCCCTCCTTTGTAGAAGGCGACATGGCTGCCTTAATTTTTGGCATGCACTCCCTCATATGGGCTAGTTGGGTTGGTGTGAGATTGTCACCCAGAAACACACCGGTCCCCTTCAATGTACGGCGTTGAGCTAGGAAGTCTCTCCTAGCCTCCATGGTGGGGAAGCGGAGAATGAGTGCACGCTCTTTTGAGCTCTTCCCTTCTGTGCTTTTCTTGCCCACTCTCCAAGCAGAGACATGCGTATCTTTCTTAATATTCATTAACATGTATAGCACCTTGGTGTCCTCATCCACTTTTTCATGTATCTTCAGCCCCGTCACCCAGACATGGAGTGCTCCCATTTTCCTTTTTTGTTCCTCCAATGTGTCATTGATTATGGTTGTTGTAGGTGCATGTGAGAGAGAGAGAGAGAGAGAGAGAGAGAGAGAGAGAGAGAGAGAGATTTGCAGTGATTGAAAACAATGCTGAATACAAAGGAGAGGACCGATCAGTCCTTGCACGCAGCTTGAGGCATTAGTGAGGGCACCAGATCAGGCTGAAATGATGATAGGAGCACCAACAGTGATGGTGATGGAGAATATCCAGCTTGCTGTCCATGCCGGAGACAAAGGATTGTAGCAACCAATGGAGCACCTACCAAAGAACAAAAGAAGATGATAGTGCTAATTGAGGAGGGTCAGCTATAAATAGCAGAATGTCTCCAAATCTGGTTGACCTGTCAAAATGGCCTCTAAATCTGACTGACGTACTGAAAATAGATTGGGACTGCAATAAATGTAGTCTGTATGCACAAAAAAATCCAAAAAATGATGATGTGGTATCCTGGGTAAGCAAGCATTGGCAAGGGCTAAAAACTAACGAGAAATGCTAGAAATGCACACAAGACTCAATTGGACGAAGAAATGCATGCTCTAGAATGAGATGCCTCCTTTGTCAAAGCACATGATAGACATGCCAGAGCTCCTAATGTCCCCATTTGACTTAGACTGAGGCTCATAGGTAGAAGATGACCAAGCATGACAAACATGACCGCTAACACCCCCTCTCAGATCCTAGATGGGGCTGAAGGCCAAAGAAGAAACGGATCCTGGGGTGACAAGAAGAATGTCAATGTTGATGAAGTCTATCGATGTAGACCGCTAATGAAGAATCTCCTCAAGATCTTGAGAAGCTCCCTCTAAAACACTAGGGGCCAAGAAATCCACAGTCGTATCATCGAGATCGTCACCCTCTGAAAGGAATGGGGGTATGAGGGTGTGAAGAAATACCCTAATACAAAAACCCAAATAACAGTGTATGACAAAGCACAAACTGATAGAAGAACACAGTTAGGGTTAGGGGTAATTCGGAGACAATGAACATAGAGAATGAATGAAATGATATGATTATTAAATATACAATGCTCATGTAGCAAACACACTATGCAATGAATCAATCAGTAGTGTGTCGCACTCCGAACGGATCTCAAATCGTAGCAAGGCAGCCTCCAGATGTCGAACACCAACAAATGTAGCCAAGGAAGGCTGGATCTGATATAGACGCGAGAGAGAGAGAGAGAGAGAGAGAGAGAGAGAGAGAGAGAGAGAGAGAGAGAGAGAGAGAGAGAGAGAGAGAGAGATTTTGAGCACAAGAGTCACGGTGAAACAGAAAAAGTTATGGATTGCCATGGGTTTCGCTTGTTTTATGCAGGGACACATGCCATGCATTATTCTGGTGTGCTTATGATTGTACATGAGAAATATCAGCTTGTTCTTATTAAAAATGATGTACATGGTCGTTTTGTGGTGATTGAAGTTTTATTTGAAGGAGAGATCTTATGGTTACTTGGGCTCTATGCTCCAAATGACCCTTTATCCCGCCGGGATCTTTGGAATACTTTGCAGACCTCCTTGTTACTTGGCAGACGGGGTTTTTTGATGGGGGATTTTAATATGTGTGTTGATTCTTCATAGTCCAGATCAAAGCATTCGGTGATGGACGCTCCGGAAAGCCGTGTGTGGAATGCGTTTGCTCTTGCCGTACTTAAGCAAGATCTCTGGTCATGGCTATACCCTTTTTCTACAGGGTTTACTTTCATTCTGCGCAGTATACAGCTACATGGTCGCGGTTGGACCACATGTACATCATGCAGGATGTGTTAGCCTGCTCTTTATCATTCTCAGTCTGTCATCTCCTGGTTGTGAGCTCCTGTCAGAGTCTGACAGGAGACAGAGGAGCTCTGTCAGTCATTTTAGTGGCTGTCCTGGTTAGTCAGCAGCCTGTGGGTGTCATACAGCCCAAACTGGGCTGTTTTTCTGCAGTCGGCCCATTTTCTGGGCAGGTCGGCCAGATCTGGCCAAAGTCGGCCAGATCTGGCTGGTCGGCCAAATCTGGCCAGGTCAGATTTGGCAGGTCGGCCAGTTTTCTGGCCTGGGGGCTATATATAGCAGCCCCCCCAGTCATTCCAGCATTGTGCTCTGCAGGTTCAGCACTGCCTCCGTCATCTCCGTCTCCGGCATTGGTGCTGCCATTGCTTCCAGTCTGTCCTGGTCCCCTCACTGACGCTCCGGGCTGCGTGCAGGGACTGCTCTGTCCATTTCAGTGTATTCAGCATTCATCTCAGTCAGTGCAGACTTTCTTCCTTCATTCTCTGCTTTCTCTCTCCTCTCCTCTGTGTTCGTGTTCTTCCGTTGCGCACTCTCACATGGTATCATCGCCTGATTGAGAGCACGGAGGACATACCCTCAGGAGTGAGATACCCTACTGCTGCTGCCAACTGATCAAAAACTGCCAGGCGACTTCTACAAGAGGCCTTTCAGCCTGCGTTTTACTGCCCACGCTGACTGCAGAGGCTGCCACGTCATCCAGCGACGCAGAAACCCTGCGTTTTCCACCAGGCTGTCCCTCCTTCTGCTGGGCGACCTCCCTACAGGCTGCGTTTTGCTGTTCTGCTGGTCGCTACCACTCCAGGCGGCACATTTCCTGCTGGCGACTTCTGTCCGGGCTGTTTCCTGGTGCTGGTGGTCTCTTCTCTGGTGCTCGACATCAATTATCTTTGCGTTTTGCAGATCCAGGTGTTTGTAGGCATTCTCTGCCTGCGTCTTGGTGGTTGGTGACCACATTGCTGGTCATATTTCGACATCGGCACAACTTTCTTTGGTATTTTGCAGATTGGAAGATGTCTTACCAGTTTTCAGGCTTTGATGACTCAGAGGATGAACTTCTTTCTCATCATTCCTCTGAGCGGAGGTGGGATTATCGTGAGGTTCGACGTCGGGAAGAACCTCCTCGCACTCGTCCTTCTTCAGTCCATGCATCTCAGAGGGTTCCATCTACCGCGAAGGTTTCTTCCGTGAAGACTGCTTCAGATGTGCGGATGCCTTCCTTGATTCCCTCTATTCAGGTGCCGATTCTCCCTTCCTTTTCGAAGGAAGATAAGTTGAATGGTTCCAACTACTCCCTCTGGTCATGCAAGGTGGCCTGCATCCTCGATACATTTGACCTTTGGGAGCTTGTTTCTTCACCCATCGACCGTCCCCCCGTGGATTCGTCCGGTGGCACCTCTCTTGACCGTGTAGCCTTATGGGATCGGCTCAACTCTCGAGCTCGTTCCTTTCTTTTTATGAGTCTTCATGATTCTGTTCTTGTACATGTTCACAGGTTGCAGACCGCGGCGGAAGTATGGACGAAGCTTGCGTCTTTGTATCAGCACAAGACATTTGCCCACAAGATTTCCTTGGAGAAGAAGTTGCGGATGCTCAGTCTTGATGGTTCTCCTTCCATGAAGGAGCAAAGATGGAGGATATGCGAGGCGAGCTAGCCTCTCTTGGTCGTCTGATATCGTCTGAGGATATGGCGATGATTCTGTTGACTCAGCTGCCATCACCCCGTTATGATGTCTTCTATACCAGCCTCATCACTTCGAGGACCCGCGAGACACTCCTATGGGAGGAGCTTTCCCCGCTTGTCTTGGAGCATGACGAGCGACTCAAAGAGGTGGGAGCCAGTGGCTCCACCAAGGCATTTACGGCCGGCACATGTGGCGGCAAGAAGAAGAAACAAAAGAAGGAGAAGGCCAAGGACAAGAAGGAGGAGGACAAGAAGGATGCGAAGGAGAAGAAGCCCAAGTGTCCCCATTGTAGGAAGGGCACTCATCCCGAGGAGAAGTGTTGGCAGAAGTATCCCCATTTGAAGCCTAAGGAGAAGGACTTGAAGGTGGCCCCAGCCACAACAGAATCTGCGTTTGTGCATGTCTTTGTTGAGGAGGACACAGCCCTAGCTTCTACCACACAGGAGAAGCCTTGGCTCATCGACAGTGGAGCATCTTCACATATGACCTTCCGTCAGGATTGGCTTCAGGATCTTCGTTCCAGAGGGGGTACAGTCACCATTGGTGACAATTCTACAGTCCCTGTTCGAGGCGTGGGGACTTTACCTATGTTTTCAGACAGGCGGTCTTTCTCCGCCAAAGTTCTCTATGTCCCTGATTTGGGTTTTAACCTATTATCTGTGCATGGCCTTACTCAGTTAGGTACCTGAGTCATTTTTACACAGGATGCAGTCACAGTGGAGGATGCTTCTACAGGTGATGCTCTTTGGACAGGTACACAGGAGGGTGGGCTTTATACGCTCACAGCCTTGGCTGCGCGGACTTCCCATGAGCTTGGGCTGCTTTGGCATGCTCGTTATGGTCATTTGAACCTCGATTCTCTTCGCCGGGCTTCTAGGAGGAAGATGGTGGAGGGACTTCCTGATTTCCCTCCTCTTCACACTTTGTGCCCTAGCTGCTTGAGGGGCAAGCAGCACCGGCAGCCTCACCCGCAGGTTGCTTCTAGGAGGGCTACTTCTCCGCTTGAGTTGGTTCACACCGACCTTTGCGGACCTATGGGCACGGCCTCCCTTGGGAAGGCCAAGTATTTGATGCTGATTGTGGACGACTTTAGTCGTTATGTGTGGCCTTATTTCTTGGATTACAAGAGCGAGGCGTACTCCCGTTTCTGTGAGTGGCAGGTGTTTGTGGAGACCCAAACAACTTTCAAGGTTCGTGGCGTTCGAGCTGATCACGGTGGCGAGTTCACTTCTCACATTTTCTCTCAGTTTTGCAGGGATCATGGTATTCGGGTGGAGTATTCCTTTGGGGTGAGGCGGTGGCTACAGCGGTGCATATTCGCAACCGCTCTCCGACTTCGGCGTTACAGGACATGACTCTGTATGAGGCTTTCTTTGGGAAGAAGCCTTCCATGTCCCATTTTCGCATCTTTGGGTGCGATGCTTTTGTCCATGTGGACAAGAAGAAGAGGCAGACGAAGTTCGACTCTAAGTCGAGAAAGCTTATCTTCGTTGGTTATAGTATGACCACGAAGGGATATCGGCTCTACGACCCGACGACGCGGAAGGTTGAGGTGAGCAGGGATGTGATCTTTGATGAGGCTTCGGCCTCTGAGGATCCGATTGATGGTTCCATTACAGATGTTTCTTTGTCATCGACGGACCCGCCCCCCCCGCCCCCACCTTCTCTCCCTTCACTTCCTTCCAGGATGCCCCTTAGCACCCCCCCTATTCCTCCTCCTTCGGCTTCCCTTTCCCCTTTGGTGGATGTGACTCCGTCTTCTACGAGCTCTTCTACCGCCACTTCGGGATCTTCAGGGGATACACAGCCTTCTTCAGATGCGGAGGATCTACCTTCACACGGTGAGGGGGAGTCCCTCTCCGATTTGGGTGCTTTGCAGGTTCCGGAGAACCCTCGGTCTCCCTCACAGCAGCAGGAGTCTCTCAGGATTCCTTTATGGTATCGCCGGCTCATGCAGGATTTAGGTGTTACTCACTTTCCTACTTCTTCTACAGGTCCACGTCGATTAGCACGTTTACATGCCCAGCGGGACAGTTCACTATGTGTGAACTATGCTCTTATGTCACAGATTCTTCAGGATTCCGAGCCTTCCACTGTGGAGGAGGCTCTTGCACAGGATATTTGGAGACAGGCTATGCAGGCCGAGCTCGATTCCATCGAGCGAAACCATACGTGGGAGCTTGTTCCGCGTCCCGCGAAACGGAAGGTGATTGGTGTGAAATGGGTCTTTAAGACCAAGTATCTTGCAGATGGCTCCTTGGACAAGCATAAGGCTAGGCTTGTTGCCAAGGGTTTTGCACAGCGTGCAGGCTTGGACTTCTTCGAGACTTTTGCTCCTACAGCCAGGATGTCCACCATACGAGTTCTTTTGGCTTTTGCTGCTCACCACCGTTGGCCTGTCTATCAGATGGACGTCAAGTCTGCTTTTCTGAATGGCGTTCTTGAGGAGGAGATTTATGTTTCACAGCCTCCTGGTTTTCTTGTGCAGGGGAAGGAGGATCATGTCTACAGGCTGCGGAAGGCTCTTTATGGCTTGAAGCAGGCTCCTCGTGCTTGGTACCAGCGGATTGACCGCTTCTTTTTACAGAGTGGCTTTGCGCGCTCCGCTTATGATCCCAACCTCTACTTACGGGTTGTGGATTCTCTTTCAGTGTTCCTTATCTTGTATGTGGATGATCTTATCATTACAGGGAGCGACACTCAACAGGTGGAGCATACACGGTCCATTCTTCAGCAGGAGTTTGACATGACGGATCTAGGGATCCTTCACTTCTTTCTAGGCCTGGAGATCTATCAGATGGCACAGGGCATTTTTATCTCGCAGCACAGGTACATCTCCGAGCTTCTTTCGGAGTTTGATATGGCTGAGTATCGGGCCCTATGTTCGACCGCTATGGAGGCAGTTTGGCTCCGTCGCTTACTCGCGGAGATTGGCTTTTCCCAGACCGGACCTACGGAGCTGCGCGTGGATAACCAGAGTGCTCTTGCTCTGGCCAAGAACCCGGTGTTTCATGCTTGCACGAAGCACATTGAGGTTCAGTATCACTATGTTCGAGAGCGGATCGTGGATTCGGAGCTGGTGGTGGTCTATTGTCCTACGGCGGACAATGCATCTGATCTCTTTACGAAGCCTTTGCCTCAGGCTTCTTTGCTTCATCACTTGCGGTTCTTGGGTCTTCAGACTCTCCCAGGATCTGAGAGGGGGTGTTAGCCTGCTCTTTATCATTCTCTGTCTGTCATCTCCTGGTTGTGAGCTCCTGTCAGAGTCTGACAGGAGACAGAGGAGCTCTGTCAGTCATTTTAGTGGCTGTCCTGGTTAGTCAGCAGCCTGTGGGTGTCATACAGCCCAAACTGGGCTGTTTTTCTGCAGTCGGCCCATTTTCTGGGCAGGTCGGCCAGATCTGGCCAAAGTCGGCCAGATCTGGCTGGTCGGCCAAATCTGGCCAGGTCAGATTTGGCAGGTCGGCCAGTTTTCTGGCCTGGGGGCTATATATAGCAGCCCCCCCAGTCATTCCAGCATTGTGCTCTGCAGGTTCAGCACTGCCTCCGTCATCTCCGTCTCCGGCATTGGTGCTGCCATTGCTTCCAGTCTGTCCTGGTCCCCTCACTGACGCTCCGGGCTGCGTGCAGGGACTGCTCTGTCCATTTCAGTGTATTCAGCATTCATCTCAGTCAGTGCAGACTTTCTTCCTTCATTCTCTGCTTTCTCTCTCCTCTCCTCTGTGTTCGTGTTCTTCTTCCGTTGCGCACTCTCACAGGATGATGCTTTTCTTCTTGAGATGCTGGAAATGAAAGTGTTGTAGCAATATGCCTTGTCGGACCATTTTCCTCTACAGCTTGAGATGCTTGTACAACCCATTGCACCTTTTAAACAATTTTTGGATAGACTCCCTTTGCGTTTCAACTCGTCTTATTTGAAGCATTCAATCTTTCAGGGTTATATGCAGCAATTGATTGATAGATTTTTATTGGACTTCCCCTCTGAGGGCAATGCTTCTTTTGAACGATTGCTCTCTAATGTGCAGTGGGTTGTTCGGCAGTATGGGATCCATCATGTTTCTCTTTGTCGGTGGCGTTGACAAGCAGCGGAGGAATTACTGGCTTTGGTTCGTTCTCTACTAGTGGAGACTCCAGATGATGTATTTATGCTGCCATTGGCTATGCGTTTGGCTGATCTTATTAAAGAGTTTTAGTTGAAATCTTATCAGCAGGCCAAATTGCAAAATTTGACTGAGAATTTGTAAGATAGTGCTTGTCAGACTCATAAGTTCTTTCGAGCTCTCCATGCATCTCCTGCTCGAGAGAATATGACTAGACTCCAGGATGCAGAAGGTCAAATGGTCATTGATCCTCAGACTATTGTGAATATGTGTAGGAATTATTTTCTAGACCTTCTTGGTTTTACTCCTTCATCTTCTGACCAAATTACTCATGCCCACTCAGTTTTCTATGATTTGGTCCGCAATTAGGTTCCACATGACATGCAAACTACTTTGGAGACAGATATTCGTGAGGCGGAGGTTATGGATGTTTTGTTACACTTGCCCAAGGATAAAAGTCTCGGTTGGGATGGTCTCACCAATGAATTCTTTGAGGTTTTTGCTACTCGACTGGTGAAACCATTGACAGCTATGTTTCAGCAGGTTTGGGAAACGGGGTTCATGCCTTCCTCATGGAAAGAAGGACTTATTAAACTGCTTCCAAAAGTTCCTTCGCCGTCTGTGTTGAAACATTGGCGACCGATTTCTTTGATGGGTTCTATGTATAAAATCTTTTCCAAAGTGATGGCGAATCGGCTCCATAAGCATCTTCCTGCCATTGTGCATTCTTTTCAATATGGTTTCATTAAGGGCCGAAACATTCTGCATAATGTCTTAAATGTGCAAATGGCTATTGACTGTGCAAGGCACTCTAATCAGGAGGTGGTATTGATTCAATTGGACCTGGAAAAGGCTTTTGATTATTTAGACTGGTCTTTCTTTGCAGAACTTATGTCTACTATGGGCTTTGGTTCTTGGATGTCTCGTTTGATCTACACCATTAGTGCTGCGGCTTCTTCGCGAGTTATGCTGAATGGTGGTGTTACCGAGCCATTTGTCCTTGCACGCTCTGTGAGACAGGGTTGTCCTTTGAGTCCTCTCTTTTTTGCCCTTGTGACTCATCCAGTTCTTTCGATGTTATCTCATATGGCAGCTTCTACTCAATTGGCTGGATTGTCTCTTTCTTTTGGACAGCACTTCATTAGTCAATCCTTGGCTGATGACAGCTTTATGATTTTGAGTGCGGACAAGGATAATCTTGGCAAAGCATTAGATGTTTGGACTCTCTTTGGTCATGCTTTTGGTCTTCGTATTAATGCTTTGAAATCAGCCATTCTCAGTTGCACGGAGTCAGATTTGCAGTCATTGGACTGGCAGGGAATGGTTGTTCCCTGTGGTTCCATTGTCAGGCATCTTGGGTACCCTTTGGGTGTACTAGAGTGGATTTCACAGAAACTGGCAGCTAAGTTTCTGTATTGGAAGTCGCAGGCTTGACCCTTCCATGTTCGCCTCAAAGTGGCTCAGACAATTATGTTGCCAATGCTCACATATTTCTTGCCATTGCTGCCTTGGACTACTACTACATTGAATGCTCTTACTCAGTACATTCGTTTCATGTTATGGAAGAAGGACTCCTTGCATGCAGGCATTTCATGGATTTCTTGGTCACATGTATGTACCCCCAAACGCATGGGTGGTGGGGCTATTTTGGATGTCAAAACTCATATATGTGCACTCCGTTGGTCTCTTTTTCGTGCCATGTGCGTGGATCATCACCCGTGGGTCTTTAAAGATAGCCTGTTATTTTCTTGAGGATCACGGGCTTGTGCATGGTAATACCCAAATTCGGAGTTCCTGGTGGCATGTTCTTAATGCAGACGCTCGGTTTTCTAGTCCTTCATCATCCCTGCTTGCTCATTTGGTATGTTCCTGGAAATTGGTTCTCCAGAAGGCTTAGTGGCATCCAATGGAGGACCGCTTAGCTACTAACTCTTTTCAACTGGAATTGTTGGCAGCCTCGTGATTACTTTCTTGGGAAGGCAAACATGAGCTCAGACCAAAATTTAACCGCATGGCACGTTTGGGCTTGACTTCAGTAGCCAGTCGCAATGTGTTGATATCGTTTCGTACAGCTAGGAGGCTTTTCAGGATCCCTCGTGGATACCATGATTTATAGGGACAGCTTTTGATGGTGCTCCAGAGCAGACAACCCTTTCCTGCCCTTGCTTCGGATTGTCCCTGGCAGGACTGGGACCTTGCAGGCCGGCTGAATTTGGAAAAGGCCTCAGCTAACCAGGTGTATCATCTTCTGATTGAAGATCATCAATGGCTGGTTACTAAAGCTAATATTGTATGGGGGTTGCGTAAATCTCAGTCATGGTGGAAGGTAACTGTGATGGAGGGCTGGTTGAACAAGACACCTTTCAAATGCAAGGTCTTTCTTTGGAGGGTGATGATTGGTGGTTTTCCTCTTGCTTCAGCCCTTTCCAAACGTCGAATCTCCAACGGCAATTGTTTCTTTTGCACCACCACTGTTGAACCACTGTGGAATCGACCCGTCATCGATTTATTTCTTGCCCTCTCGCTAAGAAAATCTGGTCACTCTTGTTAGCGGTTTGGCGAGCAGTGGTTGGTTTCTCGCTAAGTCCTTTTGATTGGGTTTTTGTGCAGCCCAAATACCCCACACCGGCACAGTCGCATATGAAGATCTTGTTTCACTTTCTTAGATACTGGGGCTATTGGCACAATTGGACCATTCGGAATGCTTTTTTTTTTGATTCAGCCTCTAATGTTCAGGGACATATTGCTAGGCTTAAAGGTCTCTTGCATTGGCAGATAGATCTCATTCGGCACTCTGACTTACTCCCTCAGGAGGACTTACTTCCCTGGCATATGACAATTTCCTTTGCGTCTTTGCCATGACTTTTGTAACTCTTTTGTCATTTAGTACTTTATAAATATAACATCCATTACGAAAGAGAGAGAGAGAGAGTAAAAACGTAGGTGAGGAGAGAAAAATACTAAAAACGCATGTGAGGAGAGAGAAAGACTAAAAACGCAGGTAAGGAGAGAGAAAACAACAAACATAGGCTGTAGGAGAGAGAAAACAACAGTGATAGGTTGAGGAGATGATGACGAATTGGACGAGAGAGAAAATCTGCAGGGCAGCAGCTGGGGCTTGCAACGCAGCAGTATGCTGACGTGGTAAGTTGTATGATGGATGACAGATAGCAGTAGTCACTTGGCTAGAAACAACAACATACTAATGGAGGGCTGGAAATAGGCACCACATGAGTGAAGTTTGCAATGGACAGCTTGGACCGCGATGTCCTTTGCGAAACGGGGTGTGGGTAGCAAGCTGAAAACATCTGAAACTTGCAAAAATGAGATTAGGGTTGAATGGAGGGCAGCATACCTATTTATAGAATGTTTGGGCCCTCCCAAGTGGGTTTGTGCTTATGGGATATAGACACTCTCTAGGAACGCATTTCTTTTAAATAAACAAGGTTTCTTTCTTAATTAAGCATATTTTGGGGCTGTTTAAGTGAAGCTAATGCATTTTTAGCTTAACACTCCCTCTTAGGCCCAAAAACAGTGCCGTGAGAGGTAGGCCAACCAAGCTCTTTCTTTTCTTTATCTTTTACCCCAAGGCGTTTTACCCCAAAGCATCTAGAGCATCGGACAAAGGGTACGCATTGGCCGCCTAGTGGCCTACTAAGACTACAGAGGCAATGGTTATCTTATCAAGGGAGCCCAAGTGATCACCCCAAAGAGGCCAAGGCATTGGACAAAGGGTGCACGTCGGTTGCCCAGTGGCCTACCAAGTCTTGCAAAGGCGGATGGAATCAGCTGTGGACTTTTTTTTTTTCTTTTGAGGGCTTTGTAGTTTTGATAGATTTAATATTAAGTGAGGGTTTTAAATCAATTTTCATCCCATTGAGTATCCGTCCTGCAAAGGCGGATGGAATCAGCTATGGAATTTTTTTTGAGGGCTTTGTAGTTTTGATAGATTTAACATTAAGTGAGGGTTTCAAATCAGTTTTCGTCCTATTGAGTATCCGTGTCCCAAATGGAAGAGTGATAAGGGATGGTTAGACCTAAGACCTTCACAAAACAAGCATACTACCCCTATCATTACTAGGTGTCGATGAAGAAGGAAAATGGCAAAGGTGGGGATGACACAAATATGGCAAAGATTTGAACCAAGCAAGACAAGCAAAGCAAGCAAGCAAGCTAGGGAGAATTGCCTTGGAGATTGCCATGTGCAATGCTTCGAATTTGGTGGATCTAGAGTTGACCACTCCAAAAGACTAAAAATGGATAAATGCGCATAGATATTGAGGAAGAGCTGCAGTCGGGCATTGGTTGTTAAGATAGAGAGCGCGAGGATTGAGACACGCAATGCTTTCTCACAACAGAGAGACACAGAGAGAGAGTGAGCACGACGTTCTTGGGTACAATGACGAGTATACCTCTTTAGGTTTTTAGATATATATATATATATATGAAAGTACAAATGTGCGAAGGGTGCGTTCACACCCGTGCACATATAAAAGGCACGATGGCCCTTTATTCCCAACAACCTCCCACCTAAAGGCAATGTGCCTTAAGGGGAGAAAAGAATAAGATAAGTCTAGGTATGTACAAAGCTGAAATACATATATCTATCCAACTCCCATCATCTGTCGGCAATGAGCAAACCGTTCTGCTGGAAGACCCTTTGTGAGAAGATCTGCAGGATTATCATCTGTATGCACTTTGACAAGCTCAATGCTCTTGCTGTCAAGTATATCTCTAATGAAGTGATACTTCATATGTATGTGCTTCATCTTTGCATGAAAGATGGGATTCTGTACTAGCAAGATAGCACTTTGACTATCACAATGGAGAACAGGTAACTTTGTAAAACCAAGCTCTCCCACCAGATGTGAAAGCCATAAAGCCTCCTTGCATGCCTCAATGGCAACCACATACTCTGCCTTTGTAGTAGACAATGCAACACACTTTTGTAGCCTAGAGATCCAAGAGACTTCTCCTCCTGTGAAGATAAACACATACCCAGAAGTGGACTTTCTGCAGTCCGCATGACTAGGATAGTTTGCATCCGTAAAGCCAACAACAGATGCCTTTTGCTTTCCAAAGCAAATGCACAAATCCTTTGTGCCTTTGAGGTATCTTGTAATACCTTTCACTGCTTCCCAGTGCTTTTTACCAGGGTTTGCCATGTATCTGCTAACCACTCCCACTGCAAAGGCAATGTCAGGACGTGTAGCAACCATAGCATACATCAAATTGCCAACAAATAAAGCGTATGGTATCTTGGCCATTTCAACCTTCTCATCATTAGATGTAGGGCTATCCTCTGCACTGAGTTTCACATATGGAGGCAATGAAACCCCAATTGTTTTCCCCCCCTCCATATTGAAACACTGCAAAACCTTGGAGATATACTCCTGCTGAGATACATAGAGTAATCCTTTTGACCTATCTCTGAGTATTCGCATGCCAAGAATGCGATTTGCATCACCAAGATCCTTCATGTTAAAGCTGCCATGAAGACTTGCTTCAGTGAGTCCAAGGCATGAGTATCCCTGCTAGCAATCAGCATGTCATCAACATACAGAACCAAGATAATCAGGCTGCCATCTGTTCCCTTCTTGGTATACAAGCAGTGATTCACTTGGCTTCTATGAAAACCTTGAGACTGCATAAATGTATCAAACTTATGATATCATTCTCTTGGTGCTTGTTTCAGCCCATACGAACTCCTTTTGAGTTTACATACCATCTTCTCTTTCCCTTTTTCCACAAACCCTTCTGGCTACTGCATATATATGTCTTCATGTAGATCACCATGTAAGAATGCAGTCTTTACATCCATCTATATGAGCTCCATATCTTCAGCTGCAACCAAGCCTTTGCAGCCCAAAATAGTTCTCAATGTAGTCATCTTGACTACAAGAGAGAAGATCTCATCAAAGTCAACCCCGTGTTCTTACTTGTACCCCTTCACAACCAATCTTGCTTTGTACTTTGGCGAGGAACTAGAAGTGACCTTCATTTTGTAAAACCATTTGCATGGAAGGGTTTTCTGCCCTTTAGGCAACTGCACTAAGTCCCAAGTGTCATTTTTCTCAAGAGATTCCATCTCTGACAACATGGCTTTATACCATTTCTTGCTGTCCTGTTTGTCCATTGCTTCCTTGAAGCAAGATGGTTCACCACAGTCTGTCAACATGACATAATCAGCCACGTTGTTTTCACCAGGAACGAATCTATTTGGTTGTCTAGTAGCCCTAGATGATCTCCTAACCCAATGATCATTGTTTGCTAGCTATTTTTGCAAATTTCCATTTTCAGCTTGCTGTCTTGGCATTTCAGCCTGCAAATCAGCATTAACCGCTTGTTGTCCTTGTTGTTCCTGCACATCCAGTGGCTCATCATTATGGGCAATAGCTGGCCGATCATTTTCAGAATTATTTTCTGCATTTGCAAGTTCATTTACAGCAGGTATTTGCTGCTGTACAATGGGCACATTTTGTTGTCCAAAAGGTATTTCTTCCCAGAAGATAACATCATTGCTATGCACTACTTTCCTTTTCTCGGGATCCCATAATCTATATTCCATTTCACCTTCATCACCATATCCTGGGAAAATACATTTATAGGACTTTGGGTCAAGTTTGCTATGTTTTTCCTTATGGATGTGCACAAATGCTTCACAGCCAAACACTTTCAAGTGTGCATACGAAGGTGGCTTGCCCGACCATGCTTCTTGGGGAACTCCGCGCCCCCCCCCTCTCCCCCCCCCCCCCCCCCAAGACCTGTTTGGTGACCGATTAATCAAGTGTACGGCTGTCATAACAGCCTCTGCTCCAAAACCATGAGGTAAAGCAGCATGAGACACCATCATACGGACCTTATCCTGTATGATCCGATTCATACGCTCTGCAACTCCATTTTGGGGTGGATTATGAGGGGTAGTGAGCTCCCTCTTTATCCCTTTGCTATCACAAAATGCCTGAAAGGCTTTGGATACATATTCTCTACCATTGTCAGAGCGAAGACACTTAAGTGTCTTATTAGTCTGATTCTCAACCAATGCCATGAATTTTTGAAACTTGTCAAGTACTTCGTCCTTGCTACGAATAGGGTAAACCCATATCTTCCGTGTAGCATCATCGACAAAGGTGATAAAGTATTTCTTTCCCCCTAAAGATAACCCTGGCATGTAACATACATCGGAATGTACTAACTCTAGAGTAGAAGATTTCACCGAAAGAGACTTCTTATGAGACGTCTGTGCATGTTTACCATAAACACAATGATCACAATGCTCAAAATTAGCATAACCAAGACAAGGCAAGTAACCCAAACGAGAAAGCACTTTCATTCCAGTTTGACTCATGTGTCCCAATCGGCTATGCCACAAAGAAACACTTGGTTGCTTAGTCACGACAACAACATGATCACTCACACTAGATACATAGAGAGGATACAAGGTATCACTTTTACAACCTCTGGCAATCACTCTAGATCCCTTATAGATCTTCCATTTCCCATTACCAAAGGTGGTATGAAATCCATCAGTATATCTAACTGCCCTGCGCTGATCAAGCTCTTCTTGAGCTGAGGTACATGCCGTACATGCTGAAGTGTAAAGATAGAACCATGCTAAAACTGCAACTGCACATTGTCAAGACCTGCAGTGTCACATGCATAGTTGTCCCCAAGATGGACAACACTATGTTGACCCCCTATATAGTTAGAAAACCACTCACGATGAGGGGTGACATGAAAAGAAACACCTGAATCTAGAATCCAAGTATGCATGTCATCATTCGTATCTGCAAGTAAAGCATGTGTGCTAAAGTGTGAAGAGACAAAGAGTATGTTATTTCCATTGTCATTGTCATGAGTGACTACATTCACCTCTTTAATTTTGACACTGCTTTTCTTAGGCTGACTCTCTTTCTTCTCTTCCTTGCTATCATCTGTCTTCTTGCCCTTTCCTTTCTCTTTCTTCCATTTGTAGCAGTCACGTTTAAAGTGACCCTTCTTGCCACAATGATAGCATTCAACATCCTTACCACGTGATTTACTGCGTCCCTTGCCATCAGATTTCCCTTTCTGCTGTGATCTGCCCCTAGTATGCAAAGCACTTGAAGACTTACTCGATGCATTGTTCTGCTGATTCATTTCTTTCATGAGTAGAGCACTCTCTACATCAGCATACAGAAGGATCGCATTAGAATTGCTCATAGCAGTCCTGAATGTATCCCAACTCTCTCGCAGGGTTCAAAGCAAGAACGTAGACTTAAATTCTTCATCAATCAAGAACTTCAAGGCAACCAGTTGGCTGAAAATGGAGTTAAACTCACTCAAGTGAGTAGACATTGCCGTACCCTCTTTCATACGCAAATCCATAAGCTTTTTCAGCCAATAAACTTTGCTTGCAGCACTCTTCTGGGCATACAGTTCTTCTAGTCAAGTCCAAATAGCAAAGGCAGAAATCAAACCTTCAATGTTAAACAACAAGGCATCAGAAATCGAGAGCTTGATAGTTGAGCGTGCAAGCTCATTTAACTCATCCTAATCTTCCTGTTCTATGTCTGCGGGCTTTGCCCCTTTGGTCTTAATCGGCTTTGCTTGTTTCTCCTGCAACAGGATATTATAGCATTGTTTTTGCCAGACTGCAAAGTTATGTGCTCCTTCAAGCTTCTTAATGTGCATACGATTACTGCTGTCACTGCTGCCAGCCATGATTTTTAGCCCAAATGTGACCAAAAAATTCAGCAAATGCAGGCCCAAACTGCACACAAGTGACCAAGGTACAAGCAAGTACCAACCAGCAATAAATAACCACGTAAAAGCAGAAATTTCATGTCTGCAAATAAATTTTCAGAAGCATTAAACCTTATGCTACAGCACCCCACAATTGATTACAGCTGTTCCAAGGACAAATACATCACATTACATGAGAATGCCCAAATTTTTTGCTGCAATTTCTGTTGTACATGCACCCATGGGCATGAAATTTGACACACACGGTCAAAAGCCCCAAAATTTTTGTGCTCGAAGCATCAACCATACATCTGCACTGTCTCTGACATGCATAGAATAGGCCAATTTTGCCAAAATAGAGCAATTTCAGCAAAACCTCCAAATTTTTCCAAGTGCTAGGTGTCCAAATTGCATGGAATGAAACTTGTATGTACATTAAATGATCAAATGGCGCACAAATTTTGCCCAAACAGCAAAAGCCCCAAATTGCACGGGGTTCAATGTGCATCATGTTAGAGATCATTGCCTGGTCGGACTGCACAGTCCAGTCGGACTGTATAGTCGGACTGCCACGTGGCAGTCCGACTTGCTGCAGTACAGTCGGCTGCATTGCCGACTTGCATTTTCTGGCGCCCAGATTTTTGGCTATTTATAGCCGAGTTTTCAGTCTTCTGCCCACATTCTTCTGCTCGCAGATTACAGGCTGGTGGCTTGCGTAGATTCCGTCTCTGTTCGCAGATTTCTGACAGGAGACAGTGCAGACTGCAGCGGACTTCGAGGTGAACAGCAGGTTGCATCGTCGAGGTGGAGACACGAAGTCCAGCGCACTGCGCCCATGTATATATCTGCATATCCTTGTATACAACACACTTTATACAGCAGATCTTCATCTTCCACTGTCTCTCTCTCTCTTCTCTCTCTCAGCGTTATCTCTCTCTCAGTCCTACGCTTCCGCACCGCTGCACTCTGACATGGTGTCAGAGCAGTGTTTGAGGGCTGATTGAGTGCAAAACCAACTTGAAGAGGAGTTTCTATCGTGACACAAGGTTGTGTTTTCAGCGTTTGAGGGTAGGCAGGAGGGCTGCGCCTCGGAACAAGGCTGAAGCGAGCGTAGGCGCGCCGGAAAGGAGTCCAGGTGGTGGATTTGCTGCTGTTTACTGCTGTTTGACGAGGAGGAAGTTGAGTTTTCAGCTTTCAAGTGCAGGTTTTGCTTTTTCATCGCCTCCGGCGGGTGAAGAAGTTTTGGGACGCGGAAGAGCTCTAGCAGGCTGAGTTTTCACAGTCAGAGGGGGCTGCTTTTGCGTTTATGAAGGCATTACAGGTAAAGATGTCTACCGAGATTGACTTGGAGTTCCAGACGATTATGGACCGGAAGGTGCCTGTCTTACCGGCTCTTCCCGCAGATCAGAAGCTCGATGGCGACAACTACCGCATCTGGCGCGTAATGATGTTGGCCATCCTAGAGTCCTATGATTTGGCGGAGCTTGTACAGGAGGAGATCAACCGGCCCTCGGTGAGAGATGAGTCCAAACTCTCTTCCGATGCTCGTGCGGAGTTGGCCAAGGCACAGTCTCACTGGGACAAACTGAATGCAAGGATTCGTTCCTTTCTTTTTCTGTCTTGTACTACAGTCGTGATAGCACACATCGAGTACTTGATGGTGGCTTGGGAGATATGGCTGGAGCTTGATCAGATGTATAACCGGATGACCCTTATGAAGCGGGTTTCTTTGGAGGTTCAGATGCGGACCTTGTCCGTGAACAAGTCTTCTTCGTTGCGGGAGCATATCAACAAGCTTAGACAGCTTCAGATGCAGGTTCAGAATGTGGGGAAGCCGATTTTCTCCGAAGACATGGCGATCAGACTCTTGTCCCAGTTGCCGCCACGATTCGGTGCTTTCTACTCCGCCCTCATTGCTTCGGGGCGGGAGTCCACTCTTCGGTGGGAAGAGTTGGTTCCTATGGTCTTGGACCAAGAGGAACAACTAAAGGGACAGAATGCTTCCAAGTCGGAGGCACTAACAGGTCAAGCCTCTCAGAAGAAGGGGAAGGACCAAAAGAAGAAGAAGGGGGATAACAAGTCAAAGAAGGACAAGGACAAGGACAAAGAATCCACATGCCATATTTGTGGAAAGACTAGCCATTGGAAGAAGGATTGCCTTGACAAAGACAAGAAGGACACCAACAAGAAGGACACGAAGGATTCTGGAGCGGTGGCTGCACCCTCATCAGCTGCGTTTCTTCATCTAGCTGTCATTGAGGACTCTACACTGAATGCTTCTGATGCTACGATGACAGCTTCTCAGGCTCGAGAGTGGATCGTTGACAGTGGTGCCTCCCGGCATATGACTCCTTCATCAGATGGTGTTGCCCAGTTGCGACCCTCGCGTGGGCAGATTCTCATTGGAGATAGCTCTTCAGTGTCGATTGCAGGACGGGGTGAGATGCAGCTTATTCCAGATGGACGCGGCGGTATCCATACCTCAGAGGTCTTGCATGTACCAGGTTTAGGATATCATCTTCTGTCAGTTCATAAGATTTGCTCCCTTGGACTTTTGGTGGAGTTTGATAGTGATTCGGTGCGAGTCCTTGATCGTGCATCTCGGAAGGTTCTCTCATCTGGATATGAGGAGAACGGCATCTACAAATTGAAGTCTTCCACCACCCTCTCTACTCTTCTTCTTATCTCTCAGACACACTCAGAGTTATGGCATGCTCAGTTTGGTCACCTCAACTATGATTATCTTCGGAGGGCGTCAAGTGGATAGCTTGTTCGAGGGTTGCCGGACATAGTGGTGAGCCAGCAGCCATGTGTCTCCTGCATTCGTGGGAAACAGCATAGGGATGCCATTCCCCACAGAGCTTCGCGGCGGTCTACTTCACCGATGGAGCTTGTATCTATGGATCTTTGTGGCCCTATGAGGAACGAGTCCTTACGAGGGAGCTCGTACTTCATGCTGATCGTAGATGACTACAGCAGGATGACATGGGCCTATTTCTTGGCATTGAAGTCAGAAGCTTTCTCCCACTTCAAGGATTGGCTTCTCTTTGAGGAGATTCGATCAGGCCGGAGATTGAAGACCTTGCGATCCGACAAGGGTGGTGAATTTGTTTCTAATGAGTTTGCTCGTTTTTGTGCAGATAAAGGTATTCACCAGGAGTTTGCTAATACCAACACTCCTAAAGAAAATGGCATTCTTGAACGGAAGAACCGAAGTGTGATTGAGATGGCGCGCACCATGATGGAGCACCGACAGACACCTCAGTTTCTGTGGGCCGAGGCTGTGGCTACTGTTGTCCACATCCTTAACCGATCTCCCACTTCGGCCGTTGATGGGATGACACCTTTTGAGGCTTACTTTGGGACTAAGCCCGATGTTTCTTATTTTAGGGTCTTTGGGTGTGATGCCTATGTTCACATTCCCAAGGCTCATCGTGATAAATTTAAAGCAGCTTCTCGAAGATAGGTATCTGTTGGCTACAGCTCCCAGTCCCAAGGCTATCGTTTGTATGATCTCGCCAAGCGGGATGTGTACACCAGTCGAGATGTGCGGTTTGTGGAGGTTCCGCGGCCATACCAGCGGGTGAGGAACATCCCATTCTTGGAGATCTCGGGGAGAGTTGGACTCCCGCGACAGTTCCTTTGGAGCCCGCGTCTTTTGATTCAGATTCTATTTCTGACACAGAGTCTACTGTTCCACCGGTCACCCTCGAGGAGTTACCACCGGTGGATATCCTAGAGTCTTCAGTTGATGGAAAGAGACGAGGGGAGGTCCGGCCTCCTCCTTGTTGGGCCCGTGACACACTCCGTGGTTCAGGGATCGAGGGGGTCCTTGAGGAGTGGGGACCGCAGGATGGTCCACGGCGGTCACGGAGGCACCAGGCACATTCTACGGAGCTTGTTTGCTCTAACTATTGTTTGATGACCCGTGTTATGCAGGATTGAGAGCCCACCTCCGTGAAGGAGGCTTTACAGTCCGCACCATGGAAGAAAGCTATGGAAGCCGAGTTGGAGGCTATTGAGAGAAATGGCACTTGGTCACTCGTGCCACGCCCCCCGAATAAGAAGGTGATTGGCGTCAAATGGGTCTTCAAGACCAAGTACCTTAGCGATGGTTCTTTGGACAAGCACAAGGCTTGCCTTGTTGCTAAAGGTTTTGCACAGCGCCCAGGGATTGATTGTCATGATACTTTTGCCCCCACTACTTGTATGGCGACTATTCGAGCTGTTCTTGCCTTGGCTGGCCATAGGAGATGGCCTGTCTACCAGTTGGATGTGAAGTCGGCCTTCCTCAATGGTGATTTGAAGGAGGAGATCTATGTCGAATAGCCTCCTGGCTTTGGATCTTTAGATGGGAAAGTTTACAGGTTGAAGAAGGCCTTGTATGGCCTCAAGCAGGCTCCGCATGCATGGAACGAGAAGATTGATTCGTTCCTTCAGTCACAGTTGGGATATCGGTGCTCTAAGGCCGATCCGCAGCTTTATGTACACACTTCGGAGGCTGGGTGTGTGCTTTTTGTGTTGTATGTTGATGATTTGATTGTCACAGGTGATCATGCACAGAAGGTCCAAGAGATGAAGGCAGCTTTACATCGGACGTTCGAGATGACGGACTTGTGTCTACTCCATTTCTTTTTGGGCCATGAGATTTATCAGTCTAAGAGGGGGATCTTCATCTCTCAGCAGAGATATGTATAGGAGCTCTTGGTTTCTTTTGCGATGGAGGATTGTCGGATCCTTTCTACTCCTATGGATCCGAACTGGAAGGCCACTTCCCATTCAGCTTCTCCCATGGCAGATGCTTCCCGCTATCGTCAGTTGATTGGATCATTGATTTGGCTCCTCAACACTCGTGTTGATCTTTGTTTTGCTGTTGGGCTCTTGGCAGGGTTTATGAGTGAACCTCAGACGGTGCATTGGCAGGCTGCTCAGAGGATACTTCGGTATTTGAGGGGGACGTCTGATTTAGGGATTCATTATCCCGCAGGCAAAGGTGGTTCAGATCTTGTTCTTGCAGGTTGGAGCGACTCCGATTGGGCCGATGATGTGGACCACAGGCGGTCTAACTTAGGTTACTGTTTTACCTTGGATGCAGGTGTTATCTCATGGAGTAGCAAGAAGCAGCCCACGGTAGCCCTTTCGTCTACTGAGGCCGAGTATCTGGCCGCGTCTTCCACCACATGTGAGGCTGTGTGGCTTCGGAGATTGTTGGAGGAGCTTGGCTGCCCCCAGACTCGTCCTACTTTGCTGCAATGTGACAATGAGAGTTGCATTGCCTTGGCACCGAATCCTGTTTTTCATGCCCGGACGAAGCACATAGAGATCCAGTACCACTTCATCAGAGAGAAGCTTCTGGATGAGACCATCACCGTGGAGTACTGCAAGACGGAGGATAATCTTGCAGATTTGTTTACGAAGGCACTTCCCCAGGCTCTACTTCGGAGACATTCCAGATCCCTCAAGCTTCTGCCCCGCCCAGGCTCTGAGAGGGGGTGTTAGAGATCATTGCCTGGTTAGACTGCATAGTCCAGTCGGACTTTACAATGCGCCCGTGTATATATTTGCATATCCTTGTATACAGCACACTTTATACAGCAGATCTTCATCTTCCACTGTCTCTCTCTCTCTTCTCTCTCTCTGCGTTCTCTCTCTCTCAGTCCTACGCTTCCGCACCGCTGCACTCTGACACATCAATGTCAAGAAATTGGATAGATTTCAGCCCAATTCTTGCATATACATGAAAAGCCCTAAATGTCAGAGGCAAAATGTCACAAATTCCTGCAATTTTTGAGACAAATATCACTGCTTGTCTTGCTTGCATCAAATCTGGATAAATCCCCAAATTTCAAGTACAAATTTGCTCAAAATCTTGATGAACTATGCTTACGCACACGAACCCCTGCAAAGGAAAGGGTAAAAATTGTTTTTTTTCGAGAAAAAAAAGTGACTTGGGGGGGGGGGGGGGCGTCCGTTGACCCGCTGTGCAGGTCCCGACGTGCCCGTCAGCGCCTACAAGCTGTCGCCTGTTGACTGTCATCACTAGCCCGTCGTGTGTCGTCTGTCCAGTTTAACGCCTACAACCGGTCGACTCAGTCGGCTATGTCCTTATGCCACGATGCTGCCCTATCGTGCCCAGTTGCTACCGTCGCCTGCTGGTGTGACGTCTCCACTTCGCGACTTGGAACTCCTGCTCGCTTGCGACACTCAGCCTGGCGACTGTTAATGACTTCGGAAAGCGTGCAAGAACTGTGAGCTTTGATACTAGTTTGTTAAGACAGAGAGCTCGAGGATCAAGACACGCAATGCTTTCTCATAGCAGAGAGACAGAGAGAGTGCAGAGTAGAGAGAAGAGTGAGCACGATGTTCTTGGGTACAATGACGAGTGTACCTCTTTAGGTTTTTAGATAGATATATATATATAAAAGTACAAATGTGCTAAGGGTGTGTTCACACTCGTGCACATATAAAAGGCACAAGGGTCCTTTATTCCCAACACTGGTTGAGGATGTACACCGCAATATTAGCAGTCTCAACCCAAAGGCGCTTAGGAAACTCTTCTTCGAACAGCATAGAGCATGCCATTTCCATGATTGTTCGGTTGCTATGCTCTATGACTCCATTTTGAGAGGGGGAGTTGGTAGAGATGAGTTGGCGAGAGATGCCATGCTTTTGTAGAAACTGAAAAAACTCGTGGGAGATGAACTCACCACCACTATCACTCCTCATGCTACCAAAAGGACAACCCATTTAGTTATGAACCAGGAGCACCCAAGTAGAGAAATATGTGAAAGCATTGAACTTATGCTTGAGGAAGTACACCCACATGTATCTCGAATGATCATCCACTATAAAAAAGAAGTACAACGTGCCGTTCAAGGCGGCAGTGGTGGATGTGGGCCCGCAAAGATCAACGTGAATCAATCTAAGAGGCACCTCAGCTTTATGAATAGACTGCTGAGGGAATGGGATACGATACTGCTTCTCGAGCTGATATCCTTTATAGACATCTCGAGCTAGCTTTAGGCGAGAAAGGC